>NC_056737.1:223935503-224098003 GCF_019279795.1 Protopterus annectens
TGCTGCCCTGCATACACACCCAACATTCCACAATATCACTTACCTGGCATTTCCACTTTAAACCTTCGATGTTCTGAACATTGATGTTCTGGTCTCGATGATCAGAACTTCGATGTTCTAAACATTCGATGATTTAAAGGGAACCCATATATACACACACACACATACACATATATATATATATATATATATATATATATATATATATATATATATATATATATATATAAAATGTGTGTGTGCGTGCATACACACACACACACACACATGTATATGCAAAAAGAATGCGAGGCATAACAAACCTTCCTTATGTAGAGTGTCTTAATGCCCTTACCCACTATTCATTCTCCTACAGATTACTGGAGGGGTGATTTATGCCTGGCTTACAAGGCATCAACAAACCCCACACCTACGAATGCCCTTCATATGTGTAAGTCAAACAGTACCAGAAATACAAGGTATAGGGACCTGAATTTTGTCTGTGACTTAAGCAGAACATGCTGGAGAGACAGATGTGTATCTAGAGACTGCCCCTCCTATGGAACAGACTTCCCATCCATGTGAAGCTGAGTTCATCTATTTCCTAATTTAAGTACAACTTAGACCAGTGGATGGGCAGAAGGAAACTTACACCAAGCCTGGCACCATGTCCCTTATGGACAGAGGCAACTTATAAATCACTGGCCCACAATGTCCTATTTGAATAGAGGGCATCATTATTCTTTCAGTAAAACTTGGCTAGGCTTACAAAGGCCCCCAGGGTCATTAGCCTAATAAACGATGAATCTATGAATTCATGAATATATCTACATCTATCAATATATCGGCATCTATGTCTCTCTACTAGATAAAGCAGGACAACATGAATTGGTGTTGATAAGGGGCGACTGGAATGCACATATCGGGATAGACAGAACAGGATACAAGGACTTCCTGGGTCCACGTGGGTGGGGCAACAGGAATAAAGAAGGACAGGCCATTCTAGACTTCTGCCTATCATATGGCTTGACAGTAGCCAAAACATGGCTCAGAAAGCATGACAGTCACAAGATCACATACAAGAGTGGCCAACATGCATCTCAGGTAGACTTCCTCCTAGTAAGGAAAAGGCACTGGAGAAGAATCAATGACTGTAAAATCATCCTGAGTGAAACAGTCGGCCCACAGCATAAACCACTGTTTGCCATAATCAGCTGCAAGCAGTGGTCAGACAAGGCTTTAAGGTCAACAGAGACCAGACTAAAGACCTGGAAGTTGACCAGAGAGAATACAACAGTTCAAGGAATTACTCAGGGCTCTAGCACCCCAAGAAGAGGAGGAAATATAGGTGGAGTTGAAGAAAAACAGCATGTGTGAGGGCTACAGAACAGATATGTGGCCGAGTCAGGTATGGAAATAAGGTGCATAAGGAAAGCTGGTGGTGGAATGCAGAAGTCCAGGAAGTCATCAAAAGAAAGAAGGAGTGCAGGAAAAAGTGGGAGATGGACAAGACTGACCAGGCTAGGAAGGGATACTGGTTGGCTAACAAAGAAGCTAAGAAAGTCGTTGAAATAGCAAAGAATAGGGCATCAGAGGCACTCTACCAACTTCTGGAAAGTGACTCATTAGGTGGTACAAAGAAACTATTTCAGGTTGCAAGGCAAAGAGAAAAAGATAAAGAAGATAGTCAAACACTCTTCATAAGGAATGCCAACAACAACCTGCTCACCAGTTCACAGGACATCAAAGGCAGATGAAAGGGGTATTTCTAGCAGCTTCTGAATGAAGAAAACCCCACAGAAGCTGTACTGCCCCAGAAACAGCCTAAAAAGAGAGAAGAGGAGGAGCCTACCATAAAAGAAGTAAGAATGGCACTAAGGAAAATGAAGTCAGGGAAAGCAGCAAGCTCAGATGAGGTCACAGCAGATATGATAAAGATGCTGGGTGAGAAAGGAGAGAAATGGTTCGTGAGGGTACACATAGCAGTGTGTTGAGAGAGGCTTATCCAAGATTAGTGGAGAATAAGCATACTCATGCCAGTGTACAAGAACAAAGGGGACAGCCACAACTGTGGGAAGTAAAGAGGAGTCAAACTCCTATCACATTGCATGAAAGTTCTGGACAGGGTGATTGATAAACAGATACACAGAGTAGTAGAACGTAAGATGGGAGACGAGCAATTCAGATTCAGATCAGGATGCAGCACAACTGACCCAATGTTTGCAGTGAGACAGATAGTTGGGAAGAAGCTAGAGATGAGGAAGAGTCTAACTGGGCATTCCTAAATCTGGAGAAAGCATATGACAAGGTCCCAAGAAAGCTGATCTGGGCATTACTGTGGTGGCCCTAAGTCCCAGAAACAGAGGTAGAATTAGTGCAGGCTATTTACAAGGACCCAATGACTTAAGTACCAACAGTGTTCGACCTCACAGGGGGGTTCCCAGTGGGAGTGAGTGTACACCAGGGTTCAGATCTGAGCCCACTGCTGTTTATGCTGGTGATGGGACTACATTAACAAACAGGTAGGAGAGGGCAGATCAACAAACTTGCTGTATGCAGATGATGTGGCATTACAGGCAGACTATGAGCAAGATCTCCAACAAAGTATAGAGCAATGGAATGCAAAACTGAAGGCACATGGGATGAGACTAAGCACAGATAAAACAGTGGTAATGGCAGCAAACTAGGGAACTCATTAGAACCTGAGACTTGAGATAGAAGGGAAGATAGTGGAACAGGTAAACAGCTTCAAGTATCTGGAAGAGATGGTTGAGGAGAAGGGAAGTCTGAATGAAGAGGTCAAAGCTAGAATCAGAGGGGCTGCAGCCAACTGGCATACAGTGTCAGGTATAGTCTGCAAAAGAAGAATGCCAAAGAAGCTGAAAAGTAAGGTGTACTAGACAGTGGTGAGACCAGTACTACTGTATGGTACTGAAACCTAGGCAGTAAAGGCAGAGCAGATGAAGCTAGAGGTGATGGAAATGAAGTGCCTGATAAGGGCAGTAGGATGCACTCTGTGGGACAGACAAAGAAGTGAGGACATAAGAGCAGAAGCAAAAGTAGCTCCAGTTGCAGAAAAGATCAGAGAGAACAGATGACGGTAGTCTGGACATGTGCAAAAAAGCAGAAAACAATCTGGTGAAGATGATTTGGGACAGACAGGAAGAAGGTAAGAGGAAATTAGGACGTCTAAGCAAAGAGGTGGATGGATTGTGTGAAAAGATCTGCAACAGTCAAGCATGAGTGCCAAAGAAGGTAGGAGGGTGTTATTGAATCGAGAGAGATTCCCTGACCCCATCTAGAAAATAGGAAAAAGGGAGACTGATGAGATATATACACACACACACACACATATATATATATATATATATATATATATATATATATATATATATATATATATATATATATATAAGGTATTTAGCCCCTCTCAATAGTCATAGCCTTCAGTACCTCCTCCTCAATACTTGTTCTTCACTAAACACCAAAAAGAGGTGCAAAGTCTCCAGCTGCTTTTACCTTTAGCTACATTGTGTGCTGCAAACAATGAGCAAATGGGAATACAAATATAAAACAGAATAAAAGCTGCCACTGCAGACTAGTAAGCAGCATACAAATTCTACCTGTGGTGTACTCCTACACAGTTTTTCTTGGAGAAACCTTCCAGTCCTTCAACAAGGGTGCCTGTATGCTTACCTTATTTCCTTGGCTGTCCTTTGATAATTAGCTAGGTTTGCAGAGTGCCTTGGATTTCCCCCTGCTACTTTAAATTCCAATAGATGGGCCCCCCGAAGTGATTGCTCGGGTACAACACACCAAAGGTTTTAAAAACCCTGGATGCCATATTTGCTCTAATTGCAGCTGAAAGCCCTCCAGGTGTAGCATCTCTAGTAAGTGTCCCTGGACTAGCTGATGGTCTTTTTTTTTTTTTTGGCTAAGTTCTATCTGGACGGTGTAGCCCCTCTCCATTCACTCTGCTCACTTCGCTCCCCACCCCCCCATATCATTACCTTTATACCTATCCATAAAACCACACCCCTTCATTTCCTCCCAAATCCCCCACCCCTCTACTTCCTGTTCTCATACTACCTCCCTTCTTTGCTCCTCCCCCACACTTACCTACTATTCCACTATCAAAGATTACTATACCTTACTCCCACCCCTTCCTCTCATTCTCTGTTCTACATCCCATAAAGTAACATCTCTTACAACTCAAACTAAACTCTTACCTTCTCTACTCCTTATACTCTATCACCTCACCTCCTATCACTCACAATTATCTACTCCCTATTTCCATCCCTCAAACACCACTCAACTCAAATACTACACTACAACCTTATCTACTAATTTGTCCCTCCATCCTTCCCCCCACCACTCCCATTCCTAAAATAAAAATATCTCCCCCTCCCCTTTAAAACATAAAAACAAAGCCTACTTACTCAAATTAAAACCCCATTACAAACCTCTACTTCTATCTGGTGACATTCATCCTAACCCAGACCCTACAGACACTACCCTGAACAATAACACCCTGTACCTAAAACTGCCATCCCCTCCAACCCACAAAAACAAGTACAATTCTACTCTATCAATGTCAGGAGCCTTGTAAATAAAGTTCACGAACTCCATGCTTGGATAGCTAACTATACTCCTGACAAAGTTACCCTAACTTTAACATGGTTAAAACCACACCATCTGAACAGTGAAATCATCCCTCCTGGCTATAATATCCTTAGATTAGATCAACCTAAAAGAAAAGGAGGAGGAGTCTCCATACTCTACTCCAATTGTCTCTCCCAAATCAGTCCCACACTAGAATTACCCTCCTTCTCACCAGCTGAACTCCTACTGACCAACTTCAAACTTAACAGTTTCAACACCATAACTGTCGCAGCAATCTATATTCCCCCGGTGATAATATTAACATACTTGAGAATATTCTATCTCACCTCTCACATACCATCCACAATGAAATAATTATACTGGGAGATGTAAATATTGATTGGCTTATAATACAAGCTCCCAACACTACTTCCTGTATAAACCTACATGGGTTTGAGCAGCTAATCACAACCCCAACCTACATTAAGAAATCTCACCTACCTAGCTCTCTTCTAGAATGGATATTGGTCTCCCACCCTCAAAACTATCATAACTCTCAAACCCTTCCAAATGCCCTCAGTGACCACTGCCCTATAACAGGTACCAGACATACTCCTCACCTTACCAAACCTAACAAATGTATTACCATCCGCTCACTTTCTCATTTCTGTCCTAACTCCTTTATTCACCAACTCTCCAAAATTAACTGGTCTTACCTCATCACTCTTCCTTTAGATGAAGCTGTCCACTCCTTCAACACTACATTCCTAAACATTCTTAACTCCCTTGCTCCTCTTCGCAGGATTAGAATCAAATCTAATACTGCTCCCTGGCTCACTAAATCTACAGAACCCTCATGAAAGACCGGGATAAGATTTGGAAAATGTGGACTAAAACTAGGACCCCTTCTCTTCTTCAGAAATATAAAGAACTCAGAAATAAAATTTAAAAAATCATCCATTATGACAAAATAAACTTCTATGCCAATCCTCCCTCTACTCTTAAATCAGACCCAAAGAAATTCTGGAGCTCTATTAAACAGACTCTTCATCCAGGTAACCCTTCCACTCCTAACCCATGTCCCAATGCAACACCTGAGGACATAGCCAACAAATTTAACAATCATTTTATAAACTCAATAACCTCCATAATAACCCCCCAGAAACAACACTAGCACCCCCACAAACTCTATACCTCTTCCAAACCCTCCTAACTCCTTCTCTCTAAAAGCAGTATCAACTAACTATGTAAAGTCATTACTCTCTAAACTTAAACCTTGCTTCCCGTCTGTTGACAAGCTACCCTCTTACTTCCTGTAGATTGCCTCTGAACCTCTTGCCTATCCTGTATCCATCTTAATCAACCGATCCATTTTTGAATCCTAAGTCCCCACTGTATGGAAGAATTTCTTTACTCTACCCATTCACAAAGGGGCAACTCCTCAGACATATCCAACTTCAGACCGATTGCCATACTTTCTCCACTCTCAAAACTCCAAGAGAAATGCATTCACAAGCAGGTAATGCATTACCTTCACCAGGAAAACCTTCTCACACCCACACAGCATGGTTTCCGTCCCAAGCATAGTACAACTACTGCACTCATATCATTCATTAACATAGTCTCCCTAGCTCGTGATAACAATAAACTTGTCTCATGCCTATTCCTTGACCTTTCTAAAGCCTTTGACACTGTCTCTCACTCACTCCTTCTAGATAAACTCAGTAACTTACATGTTTCTCCCCCTACTATCTCCTGGTTCTCCAGCTATCTCTCTACCCGCCAGCAATCAGTTAAATGGCTCTCTGCACTATCCTCCCCTCTCACTGTACAAATGGGAGTCCCCCAAGGGTCCATACTTGGACCACTACTCTTTAATATTTTCACCAACTTGCTCTACTCCTGTTGTCCCCAGTCATCTCTTGTGCAATATGCCGATGACTCAACTGTTATAACCATTGCTGACAACCCAACTGACCTCCACTCAACTACCCAGGCATCCTTCCACACCATTGAGACTTGGCTTAGTGATAAACTAATACTTAATCCAAAAAAACTAAGCTCCTACTCTTCCTCCCTAAAACATCACCACACTCAAAAGTACATTTACCATCTTATCCTGCAACAACACTATCATCTCAGCTGAATCTAGTACTAAATTGCTAGGTGTTACAATAGATGATCAGCTTAAGTTTGATCTCCATATTACTAACTCAGTAAAAAGAACTCATCAGAAACTTGGACACCTTTTCCGTAGCAAGAAATACTTAACTAACACTGCCCAAATAACTCTCTCCCAAGCTTTATTACTCCCAACACTCCTGCACAGCTGCCACATATTCACAAACCTAAATTCTACACTTATTTCCAAGCTTGAAACTACCTATAATAAGATTGCCAGATTTGCAGCTAACCAAACCTACAAGTCACACCACTGCTTAGCACTACAGCAACTAGACTGGCTAGAATTCCCTCAGCTGCTCCAACTATACCAACTACAAATCATCCACTCTATCCTCTATCTACCCTACTTCTGCCCCAGCCTCTCCACTATCATATCCAAATATTCCCCTGCTAGGATGCTACGCAGCTCAAATCAGGAATTATTAGACATCTATAAACCCAAAACCAAAATAGGCTGCCTTCTCTATAACTATAACCCAGCTACATCCTGGAACCAACTCCCCTTGGAAATAAAATCCCTCCAGCATAGCAAAAGTTTCAAATTAGCCACAAGGAAATACCTAAAAACAAAGTGGTCTTGCCACTGTAGCCAACCACCCTGAAACCACCATCCTTTCACCTACTTCACCATCTCACTCAATGTATCTCTAACACTATTCCCCTGCCTCTTCTACCTCTTCCCTTCCTCTATCTCCAACCATTCTTAATTCTTACAGTCTCAAAACAACCTACCTGTCTAGTCTGTCTCCTATACTCTACCTCCCCTACATCTCCTACTAGCCATTCTTACTTTCCTTTCTTGTTTCCAAACTCCTATACAACTAGATCCTGCCCACTTTTAATAAGCATCTGCCTAACTATTAACTCATTTTGCTCTAAGCAGCTTAAATAATATTGTAACTAGTCACATTTTCTTCTGCTAATTGTTTAAAACCTTGTTTGTAACAACTCACATACTTGTCTGCCAATTGTTAATACTCTGTATAATTGAATTGCCTGAGGAGCTTTTTTTCTCTCCAGGTCTCTGCTTGGAAGATCCTATAGCTGATTGTTACTACTATGTTACTAAAATTTAATAAATTGTTTTCTAGTCCTGAGGAGCTTTTCTCCCCAGGTCTCTGCTAAAAATGAGCCGAAAGCTCAGCCAGACTAACCCGGTTAACAAATGTAAAATAAAATAAATAAATAAAATATAGATATAGATATATACAGATATATAGATAGATATGTGTGTGTGTGTGTGTGTGTGTGTGTGTGTGTGTGTGTGTGTGTGTGTGTATACATGTGTGTGATGAGTGTCTCAACTTTCTTCTGTAGCAGCATCTTATGGGAACAGTTTTTTTTTTTTAATTTAAGATGCAGGTTACAGTTAGCAGGGTTATCACATATTAAGTGGAGCATGGAGGCTTTAATGGCTTCAATGGATCCATTAGTCCAAAAACTCTTATACATCCAGAAATCAAACAATCCATCTAACACTACGGCCATAGTTCTAAATTCACTCCAACAAAAAATAAAACATGGTGGAAGAATAGATTTATAACACACCGGTTACCCACTTCTCTGGAACAAACCAACTCTCCAAGTTAAACAGTGTAACACACTGTCTGCCTTTAAAAAGGATAACTGGTTGGGTATTCATAAATTCACCATCTGGTACGAGTGGCCTGGCACTCCTTGAAAAGGGAGGAAAGGCTTAATGGTGGGTACTAGCAAAGGGGAACGGTCCTTGCAGCTCAGTTGACTTACAACTCCAATTAACCTATGACATGACTATGTCACATCCCTGTATGGAAGCAGAGTTAGAGGCCTGCTTTCCTGGGACCTCTTGGGTGACCTGCATGGACTTGCAGTATGTGGGAGTGGAAGGAAGAGGAGTACATGCTGTCTTGTCTGTGCAAAAGGCTGAGATCTTTTAGTGTGTGTGTAGAAGACTTTGTCAAAAGGTGTATGCATGGTATTTTTATAGACAGTATGGCACTGGTGAGTGCATTGCAAGACCATAACATTTTTACATGGCCACTAGAAAGCTATCAACTATGTCAGTCAAAAGACTTTAATGCATTTTGTTTTTTGTGTTTCAGACCATCTTGAGATGCCAGTTTCTATAAGGTTAACCCAACTTGTACATTTAGAGTTTTTTTTTCCAGAGCAAGTGCATCATTAAAATGAATGTGTTTCCTCTCATGCCAACCTTTGTTTCTAAAACTCTCCTATTAGACAGCTATTTGTGGTTCCCCAGATTTTCACTGAAATTATTTTTTCATAGCTGATCCAGGTTTGTTACAGGCCCATAAATAGGTCACTTAAAACTGTAAATATATATATATATATATATATATATATATATATATCTATAGCTTTATTACCATTTTCTGCAGATATTAATCTCCATTAAAAATCCACAGTTTCTTAAAGATTGTTACAGTAACTAAAAGTTTGACTAAATATATAAAAAATAGTTACATAATTCTCAGTTTTATTGTAAATGAAGCCCTGAGTCAATTGGTTTGTATGTTAAATCTTCTAAAGACTGCTGCAGTTATCCTTGTCTATGTGTTAAGTGTTTTTGACATTGGACATACTGGATTAAACAATGGGTGCCATCAGAGGTGAAAATGGCCCTATTCAACTTGATGAAGTACTAACTAAATTGGTTTCTGGCTTAACAGTGATTTTCATTTCACTGAATGAGAGATTTAAATGCTGAGCTGTGTAAGATGTCATTCATTTCATTGTATGCAACCATGTGTCAACCAGTGTAATCTATTCATGCATTCATCACAAAGCAATAAATTCAGGCATTGCCAAGGTGCATCCTGTGGAGCAACAAGGCTTAGCTTAATTGTTTGGAGGTTTATATGCGGTTTTAGGAAATGGTATGTGCCACTTTCTACAGAATTCAACTTTCATGATGGAAGGTTGGGCAAGAAGTGAGTGCAACTTTTTTTTTTTTTTTAATAATTGCTACCTGGTTAAGAATTTTACTTTTTGTGGCTGGTGGAAGCAGGATTATAGATGACTGTCATGATTTGCTTTAGGTGACTAATTTTCCAGTAAGTTTTACAGATAATGGCTATATTCTGTTGTTTAAACTGTGTGTAGATTTTGTGCAAGTCACTTGGAGAAGCAGTTAGCTTTTTAGGAGATGGCTCCTAGAAGAATTAATGGGGCTTGTTTAGACTACACACTTGGACATTACAGGTAAGAGAACATTTCTGTATATGGGAAATTCTTATTTAAACTTTGAATTATTGATGGCATATCTCATGTTTGGTGTAATTACTAGATAATTTTAAGTAGATGTATGGTGTATATAGTGTAATATATTGTATTACAGGTTTAATTTTTTAGAGGTTGCTAGTTTCATTGCACTCTGTATGTGCATTTATTTGTATGTGTGTGTGTGTGTGTGTGGGGGGGGTATTTACTGTGGTAACTGGCTATTTTTTCCATCACTGGTTAGGAGTCTGGTTTTGCAGAAGGCATGCCATGTCCTTTTGCTTTGCTCTACAGGACTTTAGCTCAGCTGTGAGCATGCGGTCATTGTTGACACTTTTTGTGTCTTACTAGTTAGGTATTTTTTTCACTATTTATTGTGTTTTCCTTTTGTGGATAGTGACAAAAAGTTTAAAACTAGTTTTCCTGACAGGTTGTGAAACCGGGGTTATTTCAACTCCCTGTATTGTATGTGACAGTAATTATTGCTAAGAGACTAGGTAGGTTTTCCTGCTGGCTCAGTTGAAACAGCGGTCCGCTTCACACAAAAACATGGCTCCAGTAAGACATTCTGATACATGCTTACAAGCCTACTGAAGGATGCTACAGGTTAGTGTACATTTTTATGTTCTGAAAGATTATTTAAATTCTCTTTAGTTATGTGTCAACTCTTGAACTTGGAGTAAATGTTGTACAAAGAAATAAGTATAAATTATTTATTTAGTGTATTTTTATGCCAAGTTTTGTGCATAAGTAATAGGTTCATAGGTTTATACTACACTAACGACCACCAGGGTCTTTAGAAGCCTAGCCATGGAACCCAATCCAGTTTGATCCTCTAGTGTCTTGGATGCGTATATGATGGAGTACATTAGTAAAGAGATAGCTAAGGGATGTATGTGTGTGTGGGGGGGGGTACATTAGTTTGGGATTAATTTACTTACTGTTGACCTCTGTCCATCAGAGACATGTGAGCCAGACTGGGGGGGGGTGCATTTATTGTGTCCCATCCAATGATCACGGTTTCTTTTGAATAGGGTCAGGGGATGAACTTTGCTTCACAGAAATGGGGAGTTTATTCCGTAGCAAGGATATCCTTTTGAGATACATAGCAGTCTCTCCAGCATGCTCTATTTATGTCACAGGCAAAGTTCAGGTCTTTTGATCTACTGTTTCTGGTGCTGTTTGTTTTGCAAATGTGCAAGAGATCCATCACAGCTGGATATGAGGCTGCCTTATATGCCAGGCATAGATCATCTCTCAGTAACTTGTGGGAGACTGAGTACAGGTATAGGCCTTAAGGTGATTTGTGTAGGACATGGTATTTGGGTATTTGTACCTTGGATTCTCCTAGCGAGGAACCTTTGAGGTCATTCCAACTGCTGCAAGTCCCTGGTTAGTTACATGCCAAAGGGGGTACTGTAGTCAATAATGGGTATGATAAGGACCAAGTATAAGTGGTATTGTAACTTCCCTGGACTTGCATTCCATACCTTTGCTTATGAGTTGGGTGACAGAATGATTTTCTTGCTTTCTTGTCCGTGTGTGGGACAAAGGCCAGATTACTGTCTATATATATATATATATATATATATATATATATATATATATATATATATATTCCCACATCCTTAACTATTGAGTCAACACTTAGTGATGTTTTATGTATGGTTCATAGGTGTTTACTAGGCTAACAACCACAAGGGCCTTTTTAAGGCTAGCTATGCATCTCAAATCTCTGACAAGTTCTGATGTCCTTGATAAGTGTAAGCAGGGGCCTGGGAGATTAACTATTTTGCCTGTGTCCATTACAGATATAAGTGCCAAACCAGGGATGTATTTCCTGTTCCCTATCCAATTGTCCATCTTACACTTGAATTGAGTTATGGAGGAACTATGCTTCACATGGATGGAGAGCCTGTTCCAGAGACAGGGTAGTCTCTAGGGATACACACCTGCATCTCCAGCAGGTCCTGTTTATATCACAGGCAAGGTTTAAGTCTTTAAAATGGGTAATTCTGGTGCTGTTTGTTAAATTGCTGATATCCAGGAGGTCCATCAGAGTGGAGTCTGACAATGCACTGTATGACGGGCATTGATAGGAAACATTAATACAGGGATAGGGCCTTGAGGTGGTCTACATAGGTCATTTTACTTGCACACTGTATTCTTTATTATAGAAATTATGTTGCTGTTATCCATTCATGAGGCATGAAGCCTGTTTGGAGGCTACACTTAAATGGCAATTCCAGAGGTCCTGATGGGTCATGTTTCAAGCTATTTAGAAGGCACCCTGGGATATTGTTTGGGCCCATTTATGCAGTGTTCTTGGCCTTAGAGAGAGCAGTAAGGACCTATTCCCTAGTGATAGCAGGGGGTTATATTTGATGGTATTTCCTGAGGGAAGATTGAGGGGGAGAGGGGGTAAAGTTAAAGCTGAATTTATTGGGCCAGTATGTTCGCTATATCTTCTGGCTTAGTATAGATGGCTCCATTTACAATGAGCTCTGCACACAGTTTTATATTGTCTTTGAAGTTGCGGACATGGCTAAAGAATGCCTTGTGGTTACCCTTGGTCTGGAAGGCCACATTTACCTCAAATTTGGTTTCAGTAGACTTAATTTGTCCTCTTAGTTGTGTGTTTAGTTTCATGAGGATGCTTTTGGCTCCATCGCCTAATTTTTGCCATGATTTTCTTCTTTCGGTTATACAGCCTATTGATTTTGTAATTCCACCAGGGTGGTTTGTTGTTTGAGTTAGTTTTGTACTTCTTCCTGGTAGGTACACACCTGCCGCTATGCAGCTATTAACATGCTTGTATAGGTTTTCTGTGAACAGTTCTGTATAGGCAGCTGTGTTCTCAGGGTTTATGGTGGCTTCAAAATATGCCAGAGTATCACTTAATAGCAGGAAATTAGCCTTAGAGTCATTCCTGAATAGTCCAGGGTTAGCTGTGGGTCCAGGTTTTAGTTTTACTTCAAAGGAGACCATTTGTGGTCTGACCTTAACAGAGAATACTTTACACAGGGGAGTGCAGCATTCTCCCATATTAGTGAGAACTAGATCCAGTATGGTTGCACCCATGGTTGATGTATTGAGAATTTGATCCATAGATTTTGTGTTTACAAAATCTAGGAATCTCTGTGCCTGTACATCTGGTATCATATAGGATTCCCAGTTAATAGTGGGGTAATTAAAGTCACCCATGAATATGGTATTGGGTTGGATGGCAAGTGTTTCCAATAAGTTTAAATATACTGTATGGTTTTCTGGGGCCATAGAAGGAGACCTATAGCTTGCAGGGAAGTGGTATTAAATTTTCCTTATGGTAATTTGAAATAGGAAGTTGCTCAAGTGCATGTCCTGTTTGACCAGCTTTGAGGTATATTTATTTTTGATGTAAATTGAGACACCATCTTTAGTCCCTGCCTGTGAAGTAGCTGGTCTAAATGTGTGGAAGGCATTATAACTTTGCACTGTTGTTGTGCTCTCTGCAGTTTTAAACCATGTCTCAGTGACCACACAGACGTCCGCATTCTCTAGTGTAAGGAGATCTTCTAGGGAGTGTAGTTTTTTGTTTATACTCCTAGCATGGAGCAATACCTTTAGATTTTCTTGTTTTGATTTGCTATACCAGAAGTACTTTCAGTTAGACATTGCCCAAAAAAGGCACTATGTGGAATAATAAGTTATGTACCTACCATAACGTTCCATGTTAGTTGTCTTCTTCTCGCCTTCTTTCTTGCTGGATGGGTTCGGAGCCGATCCTCGGCTCCGACTCGGCAATCTACTAAAGCTCGAGAGCTATTTACTGGCTCGAGGCCCTCCCTAAATCCCACAATGCTATGTGTCAGATCCCCAGATCTCATTTGGCAGAGCTAACACCAAGGAAATATTCAAGGACACCTGTCCAACCACAAGGAAAAACTATAGTACAAAGACAGAAGAGGACCCCATGTACATCAGAGTTGTCCAGAGGAAGAAGGCCCCAAAAGGGGACTCTTCTCGGTCTATCCAGGCTAGGGGGATGGAGGGTGGGACGCAAGAAAGAAGGAGAGAAGAAGACAACTAACATGGAACGTTATGGTAGGTACATAACTTCTTAATGTTAAGTTGTCTATCTCGCCTTCATTCTTGCTGGATGGGACAGCGTCCCTAGCACCTTAGTCCTGGGTGGCTCATCAGAACAGACTCTTGAGCACAGTGGAACCAAACTCAGCTCTATTCCTAGAGGCCACATCCAACTTATAATGCGAAATGAATGTATGAGGAGTGGCCCAAGTGGCTAAGGCACAAATAGATTCCATTGGTAGTCTTGCTTGAAAGGCTACCGACGTAGCCAATGCTCTAGTGGAATGACCTTTAGGTTTGGCAGGGAGTTGTTTATGTCTGAGCTGATAAATCAAGGTAATAATAGAGGACAACCACCTGGATAAGGTTACTTTGGAAACTGGTGGTCCTTGTTTACCCTCAGCATAGGATAGGAAAAGTTGGTCTGATTTTCTTATTTGCTTAGTCCTGTCCAAGTAGAAACGTAATTGCCTGTGAACATCCAAGCGGTGCAAATTTTGTTCAGCTTTGTTCGAATAGTTAGGAAAAAATACGGGTAGATCAATAGACTGATTCAGATTTGCTTCAGAGGGTATCTTGGGTAAAAACGAAGGCTTAGGCCTAAGTGAAACTCTGTCCTTATGAAACACAAGATAAGGAGGACGAATACAGAGGGCTTGAAGTTCCGAAACTCTCCTAGCTGATGTGATGGCTACCAAAAAGAGAGTCTTCCAGGAGAGCAATTTTAAGGAACAGGAAGCCGCTGGTTCAAAGGGGGGGGAGAATCAAGGAAGCCAATATCAAGTTCAAGTCCCACGGAGGCGGGGGATCTCTGACCGGGGGCCTAAGTAACAAAGTTCCTTTGAGAAAGGCCTTGCAACGTTTGTAGGACATGATGCTGGTTTCTGACAGGCTAGCATGGAAATTTGCAATAGCAGCTAATTGGACCCTAATGGTGGCAGAGGAGGAACCAGCTTTAAAGAGCTCTGCTAAAAAATCTAAAACATGATGGACAGGGGCTGTAAAAGGGTCAATATTCCTAGCCTCTGCCCAGAAGGAGAAATGTTTCCACTTACTAGCATAAGTCTTCCTGGTGGCAGATTTGTGCGAAGAAAGGATGATTTCAAGCACCGGCTGAGAAATCAGCGGAAGCCTGGCTAAAGTTGGAAGTGGAGCGACCAAGCTGTAAGGCTGAGAGACTGAATGGACTGGTGCAGCCCGCCCGACTGATGGACCAAGAGGTCAGGCACTGGGTCCAGATTCCACGGCTGCTCCAGCAGGTGGCGATGCAGGAACGGGAACCAAATTTGTCGAGGCCAGTAAGGGGCAATGAGGATCATCCTGGATCCCAAAGCGGTTGCCTTCTGAATTAGCTTGGGAATTAGGGGAAAAGGTGGAAATGAGTACAGAAGACCCCAGGGCCAATTGTGAACTAGAGCGTCTCTGGGGGAGTGGCCGGGAAGGGGGAAGAGAGTGAAGAATAGTCGTACTTGCTGTTGAGAGGGGTTGCAAAAAGGTTGCAGCAAGGTTGACCCCATCTGCGGAAGATTTTGTCCGCTACTGATTGATTGAGAGACCACTTGAGGCATGAGAATAGCTCTGCTTAGCCTGTCCGCTATGATGTTGGACCTCCCGGGGATGTGTGTTGCTATCAGAAACCGTTGAGAGGAGATCGCCCACTGCCAGAGTCTGAGTGCTTCTCGACATAGGGGATAGGACTTGGTTCCACCCTGCTTGTTGATGTACCACACTAGACATATTGGCTGTCTGAATTGCAATAGTCCCGGTGGGTAGAGAGTCCTGAAGAGCTTGCAACGCCAAAAGCACCGCTCTCATCTCCAAGACATTTATGTGCAGATGGTACTCTAGAGGTTACCAGGTGCCTTGGACAGTCCTGCCCTGAAAATGACCCCCACCCGATCAGGGAGGCATCCGTGGTCACTGTGGCAACAGGAGGAGGAAGAACACAGTCTGCCCTGGAGTATCAGAGGGGATAGAGGGGAGACCATCCACCAAGCTAGGTGGTCTTTGCATGATTGAGTGATTATTATCTTTTGAGACATTGGAAGCTGTTTAAAGGACCATTGAGTAAAAAGCATCCACTATAGAAGCCGCATGTGAAAGCGAGCCAGGGGAACTAGTATGATTGCTGCTGCCATGAGGCCCAAGGTCTTTAGTACAACTCTGGCCTGAATCCTGTTGCACTGTAGTAAGACTTGCACATGTCGGCGGATTTCTGAAACTCTGTCGAGAGGAAGCCTTGCAGACAGATCTTTTGAATTTAAGATTGCGCCTATAAAGATAATAGACTGAGAAGGCGACAATGCAGACTTTTTGAAATTTATTGATATACCTAGCTCGGTGCAAGTTTGGATGGTATAATCCCTGGCTCGCAGTAGTTGATGCCTGGTGGGAGCAGTGAGGAGCCAGTCATCGAGATATGGAAACACCTGTAATCCTCGCCATTTCAGGTGAGCCGTAACCATTGCCATGCATTTGGTGAACACCCTGGGGGCTGTGGTGAGACCAAAGGGCAGGGCCCTGAATTGATAGTGACTGGCTCCCAGCTGGAAGTGGAGAAACCTTCTGGAGCGCCTGTTCATTTTGATATGGTAGTACGCATCCTGAAGATCTATGGAGCACATCCAATTGTCCTGACCCAAAAAGGGTAGAATGGACTGGTGCGTGACCATCCGGAACTTTGTTCTTTGAACAGACTTGTTTAGCCTGCTGAGATCCAAAATGGGTCTCCAGTCCCCTGTCTTTTTTGGCACCAAAAAGAACTTGGAGTAGATTCCGGATCCTTGCTGGTCTGCTGGGACTGGCTGGATGGCCAGTTTGTCTAGCAGTTTTGAAATTTCTAGTACTGCCTGTTCCCTTAGACCGGGTGGAACATCTGGAAGGGACTTGGTTGTTTGTACCGGGGTGTGGACAAAGGGAATCTTGTAACCCTCGGATATGATAAACCGTACCCATTTGTCTTGTGTGAGGAGTTGCCAGGCTTCTGGGTACAGTAACAATCTTCCCCAGACTGCCTCCGAAGGCGGACAGTTGGGCAGCCCCTCAGGGGTGCTGAAAGGGTTTGTCAGAGAATGATTCTCTGCTACCCTGATTCTGCGGGCCCCCTCTGCCCCTCGGGCGGCGTCTATTATTGTTCCCTCCCCTGCCCCTGGAGGGAAACTCACCACGTGTGTCAGGCACGACTCCCTGGGGTTTCTGAAACCACATTTTTCCACTCTTCTAACCCTTGGGGTATGGCGTAGAGGGAGTGGAAAAACTGACTCCGACGGCAGAGAGAGTCTTGCCTTCCTGCTCACACCTGGTAAGGGTATCTTTCACCTGTGGTCCAAACAGAGCCGAATCATCAAAGGGGGTATTGGTGAAGGATGCCTTAAAGGGGTCAGCAAAGTTGCAAAAGTGCATCCAGGCATGTCTTCTCAAAGCCATGCCTGTACCTGCGGCCCTACTCGCCCCATCGGCTGCACAAGAAATGAGCCGCATGGAGGAGTTGACGATAGAATTAAGGGTCGCCAGCTGGGAGTTTATCTTGTCTTGAGCCCCCGCAGCTGATGGATCCTGAAGGGCATCACCCAGTTCCTTAAGAAGATCCCTTTGGAGATGGGTGAAATGGCACAGATAATTCATCGACCGCATAAAGAAGGTCGCTGAGGAAAACACCTGCTTCCCATACCTGTCCATTGTCCTAGATTCTTTATTAGGTGGATGGACAGGCACCAAAGGGTCAGCCAACTCCTTCTTTGTGGCTGCTGCAACCACCATGGCATCAACAGGGACACCTTTTGTCAAAAATTGCTTGTTGGGTGGGGCTGTAATAAATTTAGTGGGCCTACGGGGAGTTGGTTCCACTGTGTCCGGGGCTGACCACGCCTTCCATTAGAGGGTCGAAAGGTGGAGACACCCAGAAGGTGGAAGGGCGAGAACCAAACGCGTCCAGGTAGACAGACTCGTCCTCCGAAGGGTTAAGGGCAGTCCAGTTCCCCCTCTGCTTAAGAATTTCTAGGATGTCTGAAACGGAGACATCCTCAGAGGGGGATCTTGGGGACCCTTCAGAATCCTCCATCAGACGTGACTTGACTCGGGGGAGTCGACATGTTTCCTCTTACATTTTCTCTTCCAGGGGGGCTCCGAAGGATCGGGGATGCCTCGGAAGAGGAAGATACGCCCAATGGGGCGACCTGGAGCGTTTGCTCTCCACGCTTGGGGTCAGGAGGGTGGACAGAGACCGATGCAGGCACCATGGGGGGAGGAGCCAAAGGGGCTGATCGAGGGGCTGACTCAGGAGTCAGCACACTCCTCATGACCTCGAAGGCACCCCCGTCAGGCAGAGCAGAAGGTCCCTGCTCCGAGGAGATGAGAACCCCTGTCGGCACCGAGAAGGACGGCTCTGGGGCCGAGCTCACCTGCGCTGATGCTCCGAGAGGGAGAACGGGGTTGGACAAGGGTCTGATGCCACTCGCCCCCTCGGAGCCAACGAGGGAGTCTCGGCGCCCAGATCCCTCCAAGGACGGAACCAAGGAAGAGATCGGGGGCCGACGAAGGAGCCGAAAGATGTGGTATCGGTTCTGACGTTACCAAGATTCGTGCCCCAACCAGCTCCGAACACAAGGAGGGAGTCGGAGGAGGAACTGCTGTAGATACCGGGACAGCCACAGTCTGTTGAGATGGGCTGGTTAAAATTTTGGCCAGGGCCTGCGACTTAAGGAGTCTGCTAACCAACCTCTCTAGGTCATGAACAGATAGCCTGGAAGACCGAGATGAGTGGGACCTATAGCTTTTCTCAGATTGGAGTAATGGTGACCTCGGAGCCGAGCGAACCAATTCTAGGGAACGGGACCTAGAACATTTTCGACTCGAAGACGGTTCCGACAGTAAGGTCGGAGCCGACTGAGGTCTAGAGGTGTCGGCTCTAGACGGAACCGACGAGGAGGTAGGCACTCCACCAGGCGACGGCTCCAAACTGGGAGCCGACGGCTTGGCGGGCTTAGAGGATTTACCCGATGAAGGCTTGGTCGGGGATCCTTCTGGCTTAAGTAAACCTCTCAGGATGAGCTTGTTCCTATGCTCCTGCAGGACTCTCAGGCTGAAGGCATGACAGATCGAGCAGGAGTCCTGCAGGTGTAGGGGGCCCAAGCAATAAACGCAAGAAGTGTGACCGTCTGTCAGAGACATCTTCTGACAGCACGAGTCACACTTCTTAAAACCTGAAACTTTGGCATCCTTAGACATGATGGATACCAAAGGAAAAAAGTCACTAGTGCTTAAACACACACACACACACACACACACACACACACACACACACACACACACACACACACACACACACACACACACACACACACACACTAGTTAAGCTACAATATTAAACAATTACACGGTTAACTATATATAAATAAATACATACAAGTCTACAACTGTACTAAAGTAAAAGAGCTAACACTACCCTATAACACAAGGAAAGGGAGGGGAGATTAGCCACTGAGAAAAAAAGGGGGGGAAGGGAAGAAACTCTCTAACTAAAACGAGTTTCTAAGAGGGGATATTAGGGAGTAAACAGAGTTCACTAACTGGGAAGTTATAAATATAAGAAAAGATTATAAAGAAAAACTAAAGTTAACTTTAAATATATGAAAAAAGATTAATACGACCTGGAGCCAAGTAAATCGCAACCTCATAGCTGAAGCGGCAAACGAGATCTAGGGATCTGACGCCTAGCATTGTGGGATACAGGGAGGGCCTCGAGCCAGTAAATAGCTCTCGAGCTTTAGTAGATTGCCGAGTCGGAGCAGAGTATCAGCTCCGAACCCATCCAGCAAGAATGAAGGCGAGATAGACAACTTAACACCAATGTTTTAGCTAATATTCGAAAGCCTAGAGGGGTGAGGTACAGGCCATCCCTTGCAAAGCAGCGTGCTCTGTTAACCATCTCCTTCCATGATGACAAATACTGCAACCCCTTAGAATGACATCAGAACCTAAGCCAATTATTAGAGTGAATCACCTTTTGTTCATATTGTGGCATCATCCTTGGAGAAGGTAACATGCTGCTCAATTCTAGGCTCATACTAACCTGGGACACATATTCTGAGAGCTCCATGATGTCTCTTGATATAGTCTAGGGAGGTACATCTCAGGTCATTTACACCCACATGGACTATGAGACTCAGGTCATTTACACCCACATGGACTATGACTGAGCCATACTGGTACTTGTGGTCCAATGACCTGAGTGCATAAGTAATGTGGTAGATCCTAACCCCTGATTAGCAACTGACAGTGACTTTCACCTTGCTCAGCCTGGTTAGAGGGACATCAGTGCGTCTCACAATGGAGTCTCCAATGATCAGAATGTTGGATTGTGTGGTGGCTTGCCGTATGGGCTTAGAAGTAGAGGCTCCATGAGATTTGACTGTATGTGTGTTGTTTTGAAAGTGTACTCAGTGCTGCTAAAGATATGTCATGTATACTTCATCCTGGAGGTCTTTAGGATTTAGGAAGGTTATATTTAAATGCCTCAGCATATGTATGCCTATATGTCTACTTTGACTTGTGCGTGATGGGTGCAGCATGTGTACTACTGACAACCTTATTGACATTAGGAGTGCTTTTATGTGAGAGCTTTGCCTTCAGTGACATTGTGTAGATACATCTAGGCATACCATATCAGTTTTTTCTGAGAATTAACTGGTTGTCAGTAAACATGAGGCAATTTCTACATTGCTTAAGGATGCCTATATATACCAAGATGGTAATGGAGATAGTGTGGAAGGTTCATATCCACGGAAACCAACCCTTTTTATTGATTAGACAGTTGGAGTGAGAATATAAAGCAATGTCAGGAGTATTGCAACTCTGGGGACAGTGGTTGTCACTGAAAACTAGTTGTCCTGTGAAAATTTCAATTGTGCTTTTACAGGAAAAATGTCACTCAAGGTTATCTGTGTCTGTACAGGTCACTGCCAAATACCTGAGGGGAAACTTATAAGTAGACTCTGAAAATTTAAGGATGAAGTATTTGCACAGATATTCTGAAGATAGAAACAAATCAAGCAGCAGTTACTAAAAACAGAGACTTATCTTGCAAGAACGATGAAAATAGGGGAATCGCGTGAATGGCTACTGCCTGGCTACTATTAGTGCTGGTCTCACCACTGCTTCACTGTGCTAGGACACAATGTTCCTTTGCTTCTTCTCTCACCAGAAGGAAAACCATTAGCACCAATCCCAAGAGGAGAAGCAGGCCACAGCCTGTTTGGTGATCCACAATCTTGTCCCAGATGATGCAAGAGTCTGTAGGCTTGTTGTAGCCTTTTCCTGGTAGATGCCTTGAATAGCAACCAGACCAATCAGGAATGTGAAGCACAGACTCTCACTGCCCAACCAGAAACAGTTAGCGATCAATGAAATCTGCTCCTTCTCTCACCAGCAGCAGAATATAAGCACAAATTCTAAGCTGTCACCTATGAAGCAGTTATTAGGCTTTCCAGTGATCAGCAGTCTCCAGGAAATAATGCCCCTGTGCTCCTTCTCTCACCAGGAGAAAACAGAAGCACTAATTCTAAGATGACTACTGAGAGGCAGAATGTGGGCTCTCCAATAATTGGTGGTCTTGCAGTAGATGTTGCAGATTTTAAAGATAAAATGGAAAAAGATGGTTAATATCCTAAGCACTGTAGCGTGCACTAAGCAGTTAGATATGCAGGAGAGTGTAAGTAAGCAGTCTTTGTGAAGAGCTGCTAATTTTAAAAGAGCCAAGATAGATTGAAAGTGGGTGGGCACTTTTGTATCCTGGTACTATATAGTACAGTAAGATGGCCAATAAATGTAAATAGTTGAAGTGGAGTGATTTCATAAAATGATAATTTTGTGCTTAATCACAACAGCCAATGAAAGGGGAGAGGAAAGGAGAACATGTAGTCAAATTAATGTAAGGGGCAGCCAACTAGAAAGATAGTCGAGTTTAAGAACACAACAGCATCAGAGTGTAAGTGTGGGTAAAATTTGTGACACAAAACACATCTGTGGTCTCTCTACTAGTTTTAATATGCAATTAAAAGCAGAACAGAAGTAAAACACAGAGTAAAGAAAACAAATTGTAACATACAAATTAGATCAAGGCAATAAAGTAATACAAAATTCAACAAGGCAATAAAGTAATACAAAATTCAAGAAAGCAAAAACAAACTACGCTTTCCCTCACATCAAGTTGTAGCAGAGTCTGTATGTAGTAATTAGCAGTAATGGAGTAAGTAGCTTGGGTGGACCTATTCAGCACTATTTGCATAGATTTTTTCATGCTGAGTTTGATCCCATGGTTCTGGCACTGGTTTGTCATTTTATCTACTCTATATGACAGTGTCTATAGGGGTTAAAAAAGTGGGTGTTACTGAAGCCAGTGTATGGAAAATGGATGTGAGGTCCCCTTCAGGATGGCCAAACTTTTAATTTTTTTTTTTTTATATGGCTGGCTGAGACTGAGAGAGAGAATGGACTGAATAGGGGATGGGGCTTAAGGCGAAGATGGAGATTTACCACAAACCTTTACCAGTGCGATCTCGGAGTTATTATATATAAGGATGGGGGTGGGGGGGGGGGGGTGCAGGGGCACTTGCCCGTTTTTTTTTTTTTTTCACATTTTCGAACATTCAGATGTTCGGTCATATGGTCTTCAGCTATATGAAAGTAGAACATTTGAATGTTCGATTATGTGAAGTAGACACATAAGGGATAGGCGTTTTCCCTGCAGGAGATAGTTTAGCGATTGTTTTTGAGTACGCCTTTCAAATATTTTCTAGAGTGTGGGTTCAGCATAATGGTTAAGGTCTTCACCTCATAGACAGCAAATACTGGGTTTGTTTCTGACTCTGGGTTACTGGTTAAGCTTACAGTGGCCCTTCAGGGCAATTAGCCTACTATTGTCCTATGAGCCTAAGATTACTATAAGTATAAATTAAGTGATGTCTGTTGAATTTCCTCTTTTGTGTAGAAAGACGAGTATTTTTTTCCAGAGAAAAAGACAACATGGGATTCCTAGATTGACCTATTTATAAGGATTGATACAAGATGGATGAAGCTATTGGCTGTTATTTTAAGCTACTCACTTGGAAGGTCATCAACTGAAGCTGAGCATGGCTTGAGTTTAACAGTTGTTTATTATAGGATGAGGGAACTGGTTTGAATGTGAAGGTAGGTGTAGTAATATATGGCTGCTGGGCAGAGGTTGGATTCACTGTGAAAATCCTTGCCCAGGGACACTATGCTGTCCATGAAACAAGAGTTTGAGTGGTGAGTTATTGGAAGAAGGATTAGGGATGAATTTTTGGTCAGGATGTAAAAAGCCAGTCTGGTGGTCCCCAGCCATAAACAAACTTTACAATAAAGGAAGAAACTGTTGCAGAAAAGAGGAAAATCCCAGGATGCAAAAAACTCCCTTACCAGCCTCAGTAAGAAGCCGAGATCCCTCATAAAATCCTCCAAAGCTAGTTATGAAAATAAAATTGCCAAAGATTCCAAAGACAACCACAAGGCATTCTACAGCTATGTCAAGAATCTAAATGGCAATGCTCAGATCTGCTCTGAGCTACAACAGAATGGCATTAAATATACTGATCCCAAGGATATTGCCAATATGCTGGCAGATCGATTCAGTGCCAACTTCACCCCCTAAAGGACCCATCTCAATACCGAAAGACTGCCAAATTCCGGTAATCACAGCCACACACGTAAAAAACACACTCTCCAAAGCTAAGAATACAGCATCCATGGGACCAGACGACGTCCCGGGCTGTGTACTACATGAACTACAAAATGAGCTGGCACCTCACAAGTGTTATGTGTAATCATAGCCTCAACTCAGGCTTTGTGCCCACTGAGTGGCACACAGCTACAGTTATCCCACTCCACAAGAGGGGATCCACCTTGGATCCTGGGAACTACCGCCCCATCAATCTGATGAGCCTGATGTGCAAGGCCATTGAACGTATTATCATGGAACCTATAAACATAGACATTGGCAACCTTCAAACACTGGGCCCAACCCAGTTTGGGTTCATGAAGGGCCGATCTTGTCTCCTGAACCTGACTTCTTCGAATCAGTCCCCACAGCTGTGGATGAGGGTAAGGCGGTCCACACAGCCTATCTGGACCTTGGCAAGGCATTCAACACCATCCCCCACTCTGGAATCATAGATATTTACTAAGCTGGGCATTAATCTCTATGTCACTCAATGGGTTGCCAACTAGCTTACTGACAGAACCCACACTGTAAAAGTAGCCGACTCTAAATCCAGCTCCAGACAAGTGACAAGTGGAGTACCTCAGGGTTCAGTCCTGGGACCGCTCTTGTTTGACATCAACTTCTCTGAAGTACAGGCCAACACAAAGGGACTCTGGCTAACAACGTTCGGAGATGACTGCAAACTGGGAGCCATTACTGAATCCCCAAATTATGTGGATATTCTACAAAAGGGCCTTACAGAAACAGATGCTTGGTGCCAGAGCAATGGGCTCAAGCTCAATGCCAAGAAATGTATAGTTATCCCCTTTGGGGAAAAAACATGTACCCATGAATTACCACATCGGTGGCAGTACACTAAACACTGAAAGTGTGATAAGAGACTTAGAGACACAGGTGGACAGTGGTATCACCTTCAATAACCACATTGCCACAACAGTCAGGAAATCCTTCCATGTGGCAGATCTCATCACTAAGGGCTTTTTATCCAGAAAAAAGGTCACTGTCCCACTGTACTTATCCCTCATTAGACCCATTATAGAATACAACACCCCGTTTGGTATGTACCCTCTCAAGACATCTGCAACAACTGAATAGGCTGCAGAAATACCTCACTAAAAGAATCACAGGCCTGAAGCAGATGCCCTAGGCAGACAGTCTAAAAAAACTCCAGCTATACTCTGTTGCATATCATCTACTCAGAGGCGATCTCTGCTTAACATATAAGGCCATGTCAAAGCCAGAGCTGTAGGACATGCTACACTTAAAGAAATCCCAATCCCTCAGAGCCACATGCTCCAGGGATCTAAACCTGGTCATCACAATGAACAAAATATGCTGGAGGGATAGGTTCCTGACCCAGAGACTTCCCATACTCTGGAATAGACTGCCCATACATGTCAAGCAGAGCACCTCTTTGGCCCTCTTCAAAAGGAACCTTGACGATTGGATGGGAGATATGAAATTCACCCCGGGGATTACGTCAGTCTCCCTGCAAGACAGGGGTCCAGGGAAGTAAATATTGTGGGAAGAAATATCCAGGGAATTGTTATGACTAGGCTTGTATAGGCCCTAGGGCCGATAGCCCAGTACCAACCTGTGAACCTATGATAGCTGACTCAAATGTTTTAGGGTTGTGTTAAATATTGTTCTAAAGGTTGTTGTAGTATAATTTTTTGTATTCATTTACTTGCTTTTTAGTACAGCTGTGGAGCACTCTAAAGTTTAAGATACTGTGATGTTTTATATTTTTGCCATTTTCACTTTTCTTTTCTTTATCATGCATTAGCATTCTATTCTTTTTTTTTGGATAGCCAAATTTCATAGTTTTTTTTTAGTCTCTTCCTTCTACTGGGTGCAAGGCTATTTAGGAAAGTTACACTGAATTCACTTACAGCATTGTCTAAGGGTAGGATTTTTAGGATATTCCAGTTAATAGATGATAGTGTAGTAATGAATATGTCTGGGCTAAACTTGGACAGGTTGCATGTTTTGTAAACTTACCACTTAGGTGGCTTTGCCAGGTGTCTGGTTTAATTTCTTCATATCTTTTGGGTTTCTAATGCCATTATGGGAATGGACCCCATTCCTGAGTCAGGGTATGATTCAGTCTTTGATGTTAGCCAAAATTGCTCTTCGCAGCACCCGCAATGGGCCCATAATTGACTTCTGCAATTCGTAAGGAATTACATGTATTAGCATCATATCTAATTCTTTTTCTAGACCCACTGCTCCTGTTACTACTACTGTTGCACCTGTCTGGGTATTTTTCATCCACATTGCTCTCATTTCTGCCCTGCAAATCTTGATAGTTTGTGACTTTGTTTTGCTGTATGTGAGACACTGTAATCACGATGTGTAGCAATTTCAATGATGAATACTATTTTAGTCTTTTTTTCACAAACTATTATATCCATTTTCTCACATCTGTTTTTTACTGCTGTTAATGAGTGATCCCATAGTATACTTCATCATTCTCAGTTTCCAGTGCTTCTCAGCTATTTCTATGTTGTAGTGCGTGCACAATCCCAGCACAACAATCTTTCCACATTACTGTGCCTTGCAGTGTACAGGCCCTCTGCCATGAGTATATTGCACCCAGCAACAAGATGTGTGACTATTTCCAATTCTTTTTTATAGAACCTGCATTTGTCTGCTTCTCTCACATGTTCAGTGGACTTTGTAACCAACATTTATGTAGTCCACTATCCCATGCTGCCAATATCAACCTTTCATTTTTCGGTTTCAGCTCACCTCTCCTTATCCATTCCTGTGTGAAATGTTGAACATGAGGTTATTCCAGGAGATCTGCATACTTGTCACTTTTACGCATTACTTTCCTTCTCATCTGATCCTTCTCCTTACTTTCTTTTTTTTTTTTTTTGGCACATTCAGTTGTCTGATTTTTGGTTTGATTTCCAATCCTGCTTGCCAGTTGAACGCTTCTGCTAAATTAAGCAGAGAGGTCATCTTTCAATTCATCTCCTCATGTTTTAAATCTTTCACTATGTTTGGATGTAATGAGATCAGCAGATATATATGCATATCAATGACTGTAGATCTATATATGTAATGTATTCCGAAAAAGCCTAACTTCTTCAGAGCAAGGGATATATAATCTTGGTATACACTGATTTTTATAAATCATTTGAAAAGCATGCAGCATTTTTTTGTTTTTCTGATGTTTTCAATATTAGTTTTCATCTTCTGAAGTATTCCTTACTGAGTTTTATTTGCATTTGTTCATGTTTTATTGATGATCCTTCATCAATTCCCAAATATTAGTGTAATCCTTCCTGCTCAGGTTCCTTTGTATCACATTCCTGTCCAAGATTGATATTTTCTTGCACTGCAACTTTCTTGCTTTAAACATTGCTTTCACGCATTTTTCAAGACCAGTTATCATTCTTATATCATTTAAGAATGTTTTAACCACTTGCAGTTGTGCTTTCAACTCCTCCTCTGATGAACTATATAATTTTAAGTCATTCACTAAAAGTAGATGAGACATCTTTAGGCAAGCTTGTTTTCTGTGAGCCAAGTCATAATCAAGACCTAATCTGCTTATTTAAACATCTTAATGGATTAAGGGCAAGACAAAACAACATTGGCAACAAAGAGTCACTCTGGAATATCCCCTTTGAATTTTTATCCATGGGATAATTTGCCCTTTGTCATGATTTAATTGAAAAGTAGTTTGCCACTGTTTCATGGTCACTGTAATGCAACTGATCAATCTGGGATGCTGTCAAATGCTTTTTTTGTAATCTCTCCATGCCATATTTAGATTCTTCCGCTGTTTACAATTCTCCATTATTACTTTATCAATAAATGATCATTTGTTCCATATAACTTTGCTTTGTTACCCTTTTGGTCTATTGCCATGATTGACTTTTCTTCTAAATTACTATAAACTCTGTTGGCATTAATTCCAGTATACAGTTTGTACATCTTCGGAGGGCAAGTTATTGGTTTATAGTTTTTAGGATGGTTTGCAGGTTCACTCTTAAGCAGCAACATTATTTTTCCTGTTGTTAACTGGGTTGGTATCTGTTCAGGATGCATATTTAAGTTGCTCTTACTGAAGGCTAAATCTTCATGTAAAGATGTTAGAACTTTTAGCCAGAAATGTATTTATTTATTTTATTTATTGCCATTTGTTAACCGGGTTAGTCCAGCTCAGCCAGGGACCCATTTTCATTAGAAACCCAAGGAGAAAAAATCCAGAATACAAGTAACAATATAACAAAAGTATTAAAAATATACCAAAATAGTTGTGTTAACAATTATATAACTTCAGTTTGTTGTTACACTGAAGAAGAGGGATGATTTTTATACAGTTCTTATTAAAGATGCAGAAAGCAGGAACATAGCATCAAATAAACTCAATATGAGAAATATAGATACAGATATCAGTTAGGAACACCATGTGCATGAGTAGGTACAAGAAAACAGGGGGTAGGTAAGAATTAGGGTGGGAGGGTGGCCTAATGGTTAAAGTGTTTGCCTTATAAACACAAGGTAGAGGGTTTGAATCTCACAGGGGATAATTGGCTAGGCTTAAAATGGCTTGCAAGGGCAGTTAGCCTAGTACTAATCTATGAATCTATGAATCTATGAATTACAGGAAGTAATACGACAGTTAAATTGAAAAAAGGATACGATACATGCATAGAGTAGGACAGAATAATTTAGGAAGAGAGCAGTGCAGTATCAGGTAGGAATTTGGCATGGACAGAACCAGGTGTTTAGTAGTTTTTAAGCTCGTGTTTAAATTGGCCCTTATGAGGGATACTTCTTATATTAAAGGTAAGGGCATTCCAGGAATGAGCGATAGAGAACTTAGAGAGGGATTTGCCTATATTTTTACCAGGTTTGCATATGTCTAGAAGATGTTTGTCAGATGTGCGAAGCTGACATGTGGGGTTACAGAGTACTATAATGTTAGAAAGGCTGGGACAGGAAGTGGGATTGTAGATTATAGTAATGTAATGTGTAGTTGCAGAAGATGATGTTTTTTTTTTTTTTTTTTTAATTCAGGCCATGACAAAGACTTAAGAGCGAGACAGTGGTGGGATTTGTATGGTAGACTGGAGGCGAATCTAGCTATTTTGTTGTAAGTTTGTTCTAATTTAGAGAGGTGAGATGACTGAAGGTTTGAAAGGACTGGGGCTGCATACAAAAGACAGGGTAAGAGAAGACACGTAGCAAGGGAGGGTTTGGTGGAGGGAGAGAGTAGTTTATGATTATGGTATAGAAGTCAGTTTTTGATTTGTTTTTTATGCACAGGTTGATGTGTATGTCAAATTTTAGTTCGTCATCAATAGTTACACCTAGTAATTTAGTAAAGGGTTCTGGTGTGATGATAATATTGTTAAGTGAGGTAATAGAGAAGTAGGAAAAGTAAAAGCTTGTTTTTTTTTTGGATTTAATATTAGTTGGCTTTCAGTGAGCCAGGTTTCGACAGAGGTGAAAGTGTCTTGTGTATGGGCATGGAGTTCTAGAATGTTGAGGGCAGTGGTGATAAGGGTAGAATCATTGGCATATCGTATAAGTGTAGAGAGCTTGGTAGCAGAGTGCAGCCTGTTTATAAAGATGTTGAACAAGAGGGGGCCCAAGACTGAGCCTTGGGGGACGCCTGCATTGACAGGTAGAAATGGTGAGGTGATAAGATTGTCGGTGTATGAACTGACGCACAGTAAAATTAAAAGGGTGTGCTCTGTACAGTTACAGAATGAAATTTCAGAGTGGATATACTAAAACAAGGTTGTGGGTGATGCAGTTTGCACATGGGGGTGATGAAGGATTGGCCAGTTGCACTGCTGCTTGTTACTTGATTTGATTTTAGGTTATTATTTGAACACTTATTATTTTGTGACTGAATTTTCCACAGTTTATAGATGCCCATCATGTTAGTATTCCGTTTCACTCATTTTTGATTGCAGGGGTAATAAAGTGGCATTTGCAGCAAGGAAGTATTAGAACTACATTATTTATGGCATGTTGTTTATGCCAAAGCTGTAAGGTAGAAGTACATCTTTCCCCACTTTCTGTGATTTCTCAATGACGGTAAATAAGCATGGAGCTGTAGGACACATCAGAGTTATGTTTTATTCCATCAGTAATACTGCTTTCTGTATTGCCCATGTATTTTGATCCCTGTTACATGCTCATAGACAGGGCACTTAAAATCATAGAAAAACGTATTAGTATCTTCTGTATATTTCAGTCTAAACACAAAATCCACGGTTTCTTAAAGTTTATCCCATTGACTTAAAGGTGGACTAAAACTGTAGAAATAGATTGTTTCTAGTCATCCCCTAGCACAGTATGTGGTAAGAGGAGCCTGACTTAATCAGTTTTATGTAAATTACACTAAGTTTGCTGCCATTATCTTAGGCTATGTGTTAGCGTTTTTGATCTTGGATGCTGGATTAAACAATAAATGCCAGTAGAGGTGAAAACGGTCGTATTAAGCTTGATGAGGTGTTAACCATGCTGTGTTCTGTATTAATCCTAATTTTCATTGGACTGAATAAACTTAATTGATGGGCTGTTTAAAATGCATTAATGTACTAAGTGCATTTATTTATTTGAATCAGTCATCAGAAAATAATGATTTTAGCCACTGAGTGAGTGCATCACGTGGTGGGGGTACTGCTTAGTTTTTTTTTTTTCAGTTGGTTGGAAGGTTTGGTTGGATATGCTTCTTTAGGAGATTACACAGGTTTGTCACTTTCCTCAGACTTCAGCCAATTTGGGAACTCAGTGACAGTAAAAGGGTGAAGCAAAGGTTAGTGCAGTATTATGTTTATTATTATTAATCTTTTGTGACTGATAACAGATTTATGAGTTAGAATCAGTAGGTTTGGTCAAAAGAGTCTTTTGGATTTGGGTCTTGTGGTGACAAGTGTTAGAGATAATTACTATATTTTGTTACTTTTGCAGTAGGTTATTTTTCATTGGGGAATTTATCAGCTTATAGAAGATGGTTTTCATGGAGCTTGTTTATCCCACACATCTGGACATTACAAGTAGGTGAATATTTTACATTTGTGAGATGTACTACAAAATAAAGTGTTTTAAAGATATGATATTGATGTGGATAATTTGAACATTTTCGTTACTTCGTTTTGATGTATAACTGCTGCATTTACTGTGACTGCATCCTGTTCTTCAGTTGTTTCAGTCGAGTGATATCTGGATATATATTTTACTGAATTCTACAAGTGGAGGTGACTTAACGTTTTTTGCCGTATTAATGCTGTTATATTTTGATACAAAGTATTGTTTTTGCTGTGGTGGTGTCTGGAAGTTTTTGCTACGCTCAGAAGTGACTTTTAATAACGGTTTTTGCCGTATTAGTGCTGTTATATCTTGATACCAAGTATCGTTATTGCTGTGGTGGTGCCTGGAAGTTTTTGCTACACTAATTACTTTGTTTTTATGCTGGGCGCTTTTAATCTGCTGCTGCTTCTTGTTTATCTACTACATTTTTTGATAGCGGTCAGTTTTATTACTTAGTGTGAGCAGTTGGTTATTTCAGCATGCATGTGAGATTTTTTTTACATCTTGGTTTATTTCTCATTTATTATATTTGATCCCCATGTTATGGTGTATTATGCCTTTCTTTCACATGCAGTTTCAGGTTTTCTGGCAATTTCTCATCCAGTTATTCTGTGTAACCTTTTATTTAGATTAGGTGAACAGTTGTACATATAAAAGAATACATGTGTTTGCATATGTATGTGTTCTGAGTATGCGTGTTTGAGTACATTTATGTGTGCGCGTAGTTTAGAAGTGGATCTGTACTGTTCGATAGTATAGGGCAGGAAGCTGTAATATGCTTGATAAAAAAATCTTATCTACAGTCTGCAGTGAACACATAGTGGCATAATAAAAAATTACTGATATACTGTGCTCCCCATAAAAAGGTCTGCAACTTTTGTTTCATTATAAAGTTTTATTACACACACACACACACACACACACACACACACACACACACACACACACACACACACACACACACACACACACACACAACCTATTTTAGGCTTTTGTGGAGAGGAGTCCAATGACATTTTTGATATAGCACACTCCAACTACCCTCTGTACCATAAAAACACAGAGAACTTGGTGTTCACTGCTTTTTACTTGCTCTTTTTATATTCCCAGATTTTCATCTAACATGCAGCAGTCTCTGATGTGGTTTGTATAGTCAAAGCTATTTCATGATATCTTCTCTTAGTCTCCTTTGAGTGCTTCAAAGCAGGGAAAAACATGGACTACTGTCTGGATTTCCAGGCGATCCACTGCATACTTACTTTTTTAAATGATGTGTCCCCAACAATAAGTTTCTGCCACTGAGCTGGCCTAAACTTAGGTTATTTGATATAGAAGTATTGTGCATGCTTTCCCCTCTGACAGTTCATTGTCATGGTTGGATTCAGCACTTTACCTTATGAAAACTGTTTGCTGTTAGTAGTAATTTTCTGAAGCCTTCCTGTGTGCATTTTATTTTAATTATAGTACACATTGGGACATTCCTTTCAGCTGGACAAATGAAAAATTGTACTGAGAATGCATATGCATTTATGTATGTATGTATGTATATGTACACACACACACACACACACACACACACACACACACACACACACACACACACATCTGTGTGCGTGTTTTAAATTTTTACTGCTGGTATTTGCATATGTAAAGTGATTTTGAAAAGGTATACAAGCACATCTAGTGTTCAAAGGTTTGCAAGAAATATACAGTTCAGAGGTTATGCATTTTAAAAAAAGTATATATACCTCTAATGAAGTACCATTTAAGAACTGAATTTGGCATGGTAAACACGGCAACCCTGATGTTCAGAACTATCAAGTAAAGATTTTCATCTTGTTATGACTGAGTGATTATAAATGTTTAAAACTAAAGAAATAGCAGAGTTTCTTTATTCAAGTCTTGGAAGCAAATGGGTACATTGTTGAGCTTATGTTTCACTACAGATGTCGTCCTGGTTAATGAAGTCTGCATTGAGATCAGTGTTTGCAATGCTGAGGAGAGTAAAGACTGTGATCAAAGGTTATAGGATGTAGCTCTGAGAAAGTTACTTGATTGGAAAATGAGGATGTTTTGGTATAAGAGTTTATGGGTTAGGCAAGCTAGGTGCATCTTTTACTTATGGGAAGCCATTTGCTTTAATTATAACTAAGAAGAGGTGTTCTCTTTTGGGGGGCTAATATGGATGCAGGTAAGTATAGCCAAGCAGTGCAAGGATGTGTGTGTGTGTCTTGTCTGTGTGTATTACAGCATGCATGTGGGTAAGTGTTTCCACTAGTGAGAACTGGTATATGTTAGCCTGATTGTGGAGGCTTGGATTTGTGTGCATGGGTGTCTGACTGAGGGAGAGAGAGAAAGAGAGAGAGACCGAGTGTGTGTGTGTGTGTGTGTGTGTGTGTGTGTGTGTGTGTGTGTGTGTGTTTTTCCACACAGGGATATAAGGGTTGCAGTGTATTACACGGTATGTCCTGATACCAACATACTGAGTACGTTACTGTAGCCATTATTTATGTATGCAGTCATTCCTTTACAATCATACGTCCGAGGTATACACAGCTGTATAACATATAAGAAATAGAGCAGTAGTCTCCTTGAGATGATCAGACATGCCTTTTTGTCTGTTACTGCAACCACAGTCCTAGTAAAAAAAAACAAATTGTCCCCAACTTCTCTTGGTTATAGGGCAAGCCTGTGTCTGGGACTATGCCCGAATTAAGACCTCTGCTTCACACCTTCACAGCCTAAAATTCTAATTTAATAACATGACCTTTACTCACTATGTGTATGTAGTTTGTTCTGTATAGATAGTACCATTTATTTGGTTGGATGTTTGTTCTTTCAAAGTGAGAATTATTCTATTTTTATAACAAATGCAGTCTGGGGGTCATACTAATCAACACTAGAATCTAAATCTCAAAATGTACTCGCTCGAAGCACTCCTTAAAATGGAGAATATCTACATTTGTGCTGTAACAGATACCTGGTTCAAGGCAGAAGGGCACCCCTCCAGTACCAGGCTATAACTCATTCCACACCTTTCGGTCCCAGAACTTGGACTGAAGCTCCAAAGCTGGTGGGGTGTCCATATTCATAAAGGATGCGCACACCTCCAGACTGGTAGTCCAACATAATGCATCAGAGATACTACAGGTGCAACTAACACTTGGTAAGACAGCAATTCAAATCATAGCCTGCTATAGGTTCCCAACCATGTCCCAAAACTCGCACTTCATATTCCTAAGCACCCTGGAGAATATTAAGGTCCAACCTAACACTCTTACACTGGGTGACTTCAACTACCCCTCCATTAATTGTGAAAACTAATTGTGTACCAATACACTTGCCCGACATTTCCTGTAATTCATTAATTCCAGTGCCCTGGGTCAGATCGCTCTTACCCCCACTAGAAGTAGCAACATCCTTGACCTGGTCATCACTAACATGAGTGACTGTTGCTCTACACCAGTAGTCAACTCCTCCCTGGTTAGATCCGACCACAAACTAATCACCTTGGAAATCCACATCCCTTCAAACCCCCCCCCCGCAAAGGCAACCACCATGAAAAAATTCTCCGTAGCTAACTTTAGGCTCCTAAAAACAAAGGTGGCTAACGTCACAACACCCAAGCAAATGGAGAATAGTTGCATGACCGTAGAATCATGCACCAATGCACTGTACGAACACGTACACAAATGCATGGATCTCGCCATACCCAAAAGAACCAATACACTCTCCTCCAAAAAGAGAAAGCCAATCTGGTGGTCCCCTGCCATAAACAAACTCTACAACAGGAGGAGGAAACTGATGCAGAATAAGGTGAAGTCCCAAGACTGGAAAAACTCCCTTATCAACCTCAACAAAAAGTTGAGATCCCTCATCAAATCCTCTACAGCTAGCTATGAAAACAGAATTGCAGCAAATAGTAAAGACAACCACAAGGCCTTCTACAGTTATGTAAAGAATCTCCATGGCAATACCCAAATTTGCTCTGAGCTACTGCACAATGGTACCTCCTATACCAAGAGCCAACACATATTGCCAGTATACTGGCCGACAGATTCAGTGCCAACTTTAACCCCCCCCCCAAAGGACCAATCACGATACCAGTAGATTGCCAGGCACTCAGTATTACTGCTGCACAGGTTAAAACAGCACTGTCCAAGGCCAAGAATACAGCTTCTATGGGACCTGACAATATCCCTGGCTGTGTTCTATATGAACTACAGAGTGACCTGGCACCTCACCTGTGTGCCCTGTTCAATCACAGCCTCACCTCAGGCTTTGTCCCTACTGAATGGCGCACTGCTACAGTCATCCCTCTCCACAAAGGAGAAGTGACTACAGACCCTGGGAACTATCGCCCCATTAGCTTGACGAGCCTGGTATGCAAAGCTATGGAACACATCATCATGGACCTAATAAACAAGGATATAGGGAATCTCCAAACTCTGGATCCCACACAGTTTGGTTTTGTGAAGGGTTGATCATGCCTGCTCAACTTGGTCGACTTCTTTGAGTCAGTCACCAGAGCTGTGGATGAAGGCAAGGTGGTTCATACAGCCTACCTTGATCTGGCCAAGGCCTTTGATACCATTCACCACTCAGGAATCATAGAAAAACTCAGTAAGCTAGGCATCAACCCCTATATCACTAGGTGGGTAGCAAACTGGCTCACAGATAGAACCCACAATGTGAAAATAGCTGACTCCAATCAGACTGCCGACCAGTCACAAGTGGAGTCCCACAGGGTTCGGTCCTGGGTCCTCTCCTGTTCGGTATCTACTTCTCTGAAGTCCAGGCCAACATGAAGGGACTCTAGCTGACAAAGTTCGCAGACCATTCAAGTTGGGAGCTATTATTAACTCCCCAAGTGATGTTGACATCCTACAGAAAGCCCTCACTGACACCGACTGGTGTCAAAACCATGACCTTAAGCTCAATGCCAAAAAAATGTGTAGTCATCCCCTTTGGGAAAAACCTGGTTCCAATGAATTACCACATCGATGGTAGTCCACTGAACACAGAAGGCGTTATAAGAGATCTGGGAACACAGGTTGACAGCAACCTCTCTTCTGACCACCACATTGCCACTGTGGTCAGAAAGTCTTTCTATGCAGCACATCTCATTACTAAGGGTTTTGCATCCAGGAAGAGGTCATTTTCTCCCTCTACTCTTCCCTCATTGCGCCAATCATAGAGTACAATGCCCCATTTAGCATGTACCTCACTAAGCACCTGCAACAACTGGAGAGGCCACAAAAGTACCTCACAAAGAAGATCCTAGGCCTTAAACACTTGTCCTATATGGACAGACTCAAAAAAACTCCATCTATTCTCTGTCTCATACCGCCTCCTTAGAGGCAATCTCCGTTTGACTTATAAAGCAGTGTCTGACCCAGCCCTGTTAGAAATGCTGCATTTGAAGAAATCCCAATCCCTCTACACCACGTGCTCCAGAGACCTCAACCTCATTACCACAATCAACATAATGTGCTTGAGGAACAGATTCATAACCCAGAGACTGCCCATGCTATGGAATAGACTTCCCATACATGTCAAACAGAGCATCTCACTGGCCCTCTTCAACAGAAATCTTGATGAGTGGATGAGAAATAGAAAATTCACCCTGGGGATCAATCTAGTGGCTCTACTCAACAGAGGCACTGGGAACTAAGTTTGGTTGGCATGATGCCAGGGTAATCCTATGGGCTAGGCTTGTAAAGGCTCCAGGGCCAATAGCCTAGTAAACACATATGAACCTATGAATCTATGAGAGTTCCAAGTTAAGACAAGAAGGTTTCAGATCAGGGTTGAAATTTGAGTGTACTGAGTACAAGGTCCTTGGTGGAGTGTGTATGTCTTTGTGTTAAATTACGCATATTTGTATATGTGTAATGATAACATTACTGTCAGTATTTGTGAGAGATGTTCTTAACTATTTATGATTGAGTGTAAGTTTGGTGGTGAGTAAATGTAAGTTCAGCATCTTATTGTTGGATTTGCAGACATTAGGGTTATGGAAGCTTCTCCTTTCTCCAATTTTTATGCAGTTTGAGTTAATATATCTTTAAGTTGTGGGGGTTTAAATTTGGTGCTGGAGGGGGTGGGGTGCTTGACCTCTGCCAAAACACTTTTTTATGGAAGGTGCAGTTAATACATACTACTCCATGGTTATGCAGCACTGTCTAAACTAAAATGCACATTAAATAATATGCTTCATTTGATTAAACATGTTAAATGTTAAGTTAGGGGTTGGGAGGGTGGCCTAATGGTTAAGGTGTTTGCCTTACAAACATAAGGTACAGGGTTTGAATCTCACAGGGTGATAATTGGCTAGGCTTAAAATGGCTCGCAAGGGCAGTTAGCCTAGTACTAATCTATGAACCTATAAGTACAGTCTAACAGAGAAACAAGCACCAACAAGAACTATTTCTCATAATGACAAATTACCCAACAGTGGTAATTTAATATATGCATGGTGTTAAATAAAACAGCAGAAGCAATAGTTTTATAAAATTAATGCATTTTGTATTAAACAGGAACAATGTTTTCACAAACATTTCTTTAGCACAGATAAAGTAATAAAAGTTGCACTCTTTCTCATACTCATTCTGCTACAATTGCAGAATGACTTCACACAACCTTCTGTCTGAATTTCTAGTAGAAAGCTTCTGGAGCACTTCGGTTTCTTACAGCGCGTCTCTTTTTGTTACATCATACTTTCCAAAACCACTGTTCCAGGCATAAACCTTTCCTGCATCAAGAAGCCAACATGCCTTAAAACTGGGATCATAGTCCTCCTTTTTATACACCACACAACAGGATTACTGCTTGTTAACATAGCAATCTGTGAGAACCTTTGTAACTAGCATAAAACATTTATAAAACTCTCTCTATACACTTTATGTTATCTAAACATTATTTCATCAGGGTGGGCTGAGAGGGCATCTACCCCGGGTGGAAGATGTCAGGGGTCACAAGTGAGTCTTAATAATTGCCTGAATGTCAATGACTAAGCACTGCCAACTCAATATGTTTAGTAGATTAGAGTGATTAGACTACAGTCTTTGCTACTAATATTTAGCAGTATAAAGGGAGGTGTTTTCCTTTCCTTTTTGGTATTCGGTTTAGTGCGTATGGTTTGCCCAGAACACCAATTAGGATTCAGATGAATTAAGGTTATTTTAGTCTAATGACCATGTACGCCTTGCTGATACCCATCATCAAGCCTTACATTTGGTGTAAGTGAACTTGTGGAAAGTACCCTTGCAGGGAGATTTGGTGTATGTGGCAATGCTCAGATCTGCTCGGAGTTAGTGCAGAATGGCACAAAATACACTGAACCGACTGATATCACCAACATCCTGGCAGACAGATTCAGTGCAAACTTCACCCTCCTCTCACCCCCAAAATGGCCCATAACCATACCAGAAGAATGTAGAGTCCCTGAAATCACAGACACTCAGGTTAAAACAGCCCTCTCCAAAGCCAAAAACACAGCATCAATGGGACCAGACGGTGTCCCAGGCTGCGTCCTACACAAGTTCAAAGATGAACTAACCCCTCACCTAAACACACTGTTCAAACTCAGCCTCTTCACAAGCTATGTACCCATAGAGTGGCACACAGCAACGGTTATTCTGCTCCACAAAGGTGAAGCCACAACAGACCCCGGGAACTATCGCCCTATAAGCCTGACTAGCTTGGTCTGCAAGGCTGTGGAGAGCATCATCATGGAACTCATTAACAGAGACATTGGGAGCCTCCAAACACTGGACCCTACCCAGTTTGGTATGTTAAGGGCAGATCATGCTTCCTAAACCTGGTGGACTTCTTTGAGACAGTTACTATGAGTATAGACGAGGGAAAGGTGGTACACAGCCTACAGACCTCGCAAAGGCCTTCGACACCATTCCCCATTATGGTACTATAGGCAAGCTCACCAGTCTGAACATAAACCCCTACGTCACAAGATGGGTTGCCAACTGGCTCACTGACAGAACCCACATGGTGAGAGTTGCGGGAGCTAGGTCCGACTCTAAACTGGTTACAAGTGGCGTTCCCCAGGGCTCAGTCCTAGGACCTTTCCTGTTTGGCATATACTTCTCAGAGGTACAGGCAAGCACAGGAGGACTATGGCTGACCAAGTTCGCAGACAACTGCAAACTATGGGCTATAACTGATTCTCTGGCTGACACAGACATCCTCCAAAAGGGTCTCACTGAGACGGATACCTGGTGTCAAAATCATGGCCTCAAGCTAAATGCCAAAAAGTGCATAGTCATCCCCTTTGGAAAAAACAAAGTACCCACAAACTACCACATAGGTGGTAGTCCCCTAAATACTGAAGACGTAATAAGGGATCTGGGGACCCAAGTAGATAGTAATCACACCTTTGAAAATAACATTGCCAAAGTGGTTAGAAAATCCTTCTATGTGGCCCACCTAATCACAAAAGGGTTCGCATCCAGATCAAAAGAGGTTATTGTGCCCCTCTACTCATCACACCCATCATAAAGTACAACGCCCCATTTGGGATGTACCTTACAAGACACCTGCAACAGCTGAAATTACCACAGAAGTACCTCACCAAGAGGATCACTGGCCTCAAACAGATGTCCTATGCAGCTTGACTGAAGAAACTCCAGCTGTACTCGGTTGCATACCACCTACTCAGAGGTGATCTCTGCCTGACATACAAAGCCATGTCCAACCCAGAATTGATGGACATGTTCCATCTAAAGAAAACCTTATCCCCTCAAGCCACACACTCTAGGGATCTAAACCTCACCACAATAAATAGGACGTGCTGGAGGGATAGATTCCCGTCCCAGAGACTTCCCATGCTTTGGAACAAGATTCCAATCTACATTAGGCAAAGCTCCTCACTAACACTCTTCAAAAGAAACCTTGACGAGTGGATGGGAAACAAAGTTTACCCCGAGGATCACTTCAGTGGCTTGCTGGACAGAGGCACAGGGAACTAATCTAAGGGGGCGGCGAAAGCCAATACATTCTGGCTAGGCTTATAAATGCCTTCGGGCAGATAGCCTAGTACCTACCTATGAACCTATGTCAGATGTGTGCAAAATGTGTGAAATGTGTGAACTGTCAGGATGATGTGCAAACACACACACACACACACACACACACACACACACACACACACACACACACACACACACACACACACACACACACACACAATAATTCCCTGGACATTACAGACCACCTGGCATCTCAGGGAGTGGAAGTCCTTCCTATTAATGCATTCCAGACTGTCTGCATCTTGTAGATCCTTGACACCAATATGGGTGCAGTGAATAACTCTTAGAAACTCAGGGAAATGGGCAGTGTCATAAATGACCTGCACACTGCTGGTGCCCTTCTCCCTGTTGTCCTAAACAACCATTATGCTGTTCCACATGTTGCAGCATAATGTTCTGGAACTGGTTTAGGATTCCAGTAGTTGATGCCTGTGATATGCCTAATGTGTCACTCACAGTTTCCTGGAATAACCCTCTTGCTAAAGTCATGAGTATTACCCATACCATTGTGTCCATACACACCACACATCCACCTTGATTTTGATTGTGTATGGATTGGTTTGAATAAGCCCTCTTATTGCATCACTTTGGACTCAGAAATGGTCCACAAATAATTGGACAATTAGGTGACAGTATGTCAGGTGCTGTTTGTAACTCCTCCTGTGGTGTGGAAAGTCATCATCAGAGAATGTAGCACCTGCAAGATAAGTCATCAAAATCACAGCATGTATGGGACCGGATAACATATGACCTAGCAGCACCACTTGGCACTCTCTTCAACCACAGTCTAAGTACTGGCTGTGCCCCAGCAGAGTGGAAAACAGCAACAGTAATTCCCTTGCACAAAGTGGTCCAGCAACCGACCCTAGGAACTGTAGACCCATAAGCCTAACAGGCCTCATCTGCAAGGCCATGGAGAGAAGCACCATAGACCTTTTCAACAAAGACATATGTGACCTTCAAACTCTTGATCCAACCCAGTTTGGCTTTGTTAAGCATAGATTATGCCATTTAACCTGGAGAATGGCACCAAAGCCCTGGATGAAGGCAAAACAGTAAATACAGCCTCTCTTTACTTAGCCAAGGCTTTTGACATGATCCCACACTCAGGCATCTGTAACAAACTCACCCAGCTGGGAATTAACCCATACAACACTAGATGGGTAACCAACTGGCTCACTGATAGAATGCATACAGTTAAAGTTGGGGATTCCACCTCTACCAGTTGAGCAGTTCCCAGTGGTGTACCACGAGGATCTGTGGTGGACCCCTACTGTTTGGAATCTATTTTTCAGAAGTCCAGGTGAAAATAGATGGCATGTGGCTTAAGTTCACTGATGACTGCTAACTGGGTGCAATAATTGAGTCCCCCAAGATGCTGACATACTTCAAAAGGGGCTTACACAGACAAATAATTGGTGCTAAAGTCATGGAATTAAACTAAACAAAAAAAAAAAAAAAAAAAGCATTATCATTCCTTTTGGCAAAGGGAAAGTCCCTGCAAATTACAATATTAACAGTATGGCACTACCCCCCATTAGCTGAAACCCTGTGATGAGAGATTTGGCAACACAGGTTGACAGCAACCTTAACATCGATCACCGTGTGTCCACAGTGGTAAGAAGGCCTTCTACAGTGCACAGGGCTTTGCATCCAGAGATAAGGATGTTATACCTCACCTGTACTCATCCCTCATCAGGCCACTAATAGACTGCAACACTCCCTTCTGTGTGTACCTCCCCAGACACCTGCAGCAGCTAGAGAACCTCAGAGGTTTCTCAACAAGAAAATTTGGGCCTTCAACACATGACCTACATGGACAGAATTAAGGCCCTGTCAATGTACTCTGTACGTTATAAATGCTACATATCCACAAGTCAAATAAGACAAGATTCACTCACTCTAGGGATCATAACCTAGCCTACTACATCAACAGGACATGCTGGAGAGACAGTTACGTCTCCCAGAGATTGCCAGTCCTCTGGAGCAAACTCCCAGCTCACATAAAACAGAGCTCCTCAATGACCCTATTTAAGCATAACTTAAGACAATTGGATGTGAGTCTGTAAATTAATCCTGGGGGAGTCAGTAACATAGTAGCCTCCTATGAACCTATGCCTTTGTCTATCAGTAGGCATTTTGACATGCTGGATGACAAGTGTGTGATAGATTTTAGTAGTACAAGATCATCAGTATTAAAAAACCAAGACTCTCAAAGTCAGTCACTGAGAAGATGGAGGATGTCTTTACTGTTGCTTGGTTTTTTTTTTTTTTGTGCTCATCTGTACTTATCTTCACTAGCACTATAACTCAGTGACCCACATCCATGATGCTGGGTCTAACAGCTAATCACTACCCCCTGGACTTGCTCTGATATTGCTGAGGCTGGGGGCAGATCCTAAGAGCATCCTGGGATCTCCGCCATCTCCCTGTATACCACCAGAGCAGCTCCAGGGGTTGCTTGCCTGTTGATGAAATGGTCAGTTAGGAAGCTTTCTGAATGGCATTTGGGAAAGAATCTATAAAGGGTTCATTATTGGAGCATACCATACTCATTTGAGGTTGCATAAATAGATTACATGTAAACTGTCCACCATCACTGTATTAACAATGAGGTTTGAAATGAAAAAGTCTGAATAGTGTTCTGTATAAATCCCAGACTGCTGCTACAGTAGGAGGCCATGATTAATGGAGTCTAGCATTACAGAATAGAGTGCCTTCCTAAAATTATGTTAGAAAGAGGAATATGTATAAGCTGACATGTGGAAGATGGTATTTTTGGAGTGGTTTTAAAGAGAGGAAATATCTGATTATTTCAGGTTAAGTGGAATGATACCCATATTAAATGAAGGTTAAGATGAGGTAGAGGTTTGATAAAAAGATGGGGGGGTTTCCAAAAAAGGGGTTTAGGGCCAAAAGTATTTTATGGGGGGGGGGGGGGGGGGGGGGGGGGGGGGGAGGGGGGGGGGGGGGCGGGAGGGGGGGGAGGACGGGGGGGGGGGGGGGGGGGGGGGGGGGGGGGCGGGGGGGGGCGCGGGGGGGGGGGGGGGGGGGGGGGGGGGGGGGGGGGGGGGGGGGGGGGGGCGGGGGGGGGGGGGGGGGCGGGGGGGGGGGGGGGGGGGGGGGGGGGGGGGGGGGGGGGGGGGGGGGGGGGGGGGGGGGGGGGGGGGGGGGGGGGCGGGGGGGGGGGGGGGGGGGGGGGGGGGGGGGGGGGGGGGGGGGGGGGGGGGGGGGGGGGGGGGGGGGGGGGGGGGGGGGGGGGGGGGGGGGGGGGGGGGGGGGGGGGGGGGGGGGGGGGGGGGGGGGGGGGGGGGGGGGGGGGGGGGGGGGGGGGGGGGGGGGGGGGGGGGGGGGGGGGGGGGGGGGGGGGGGGGGGGGGGGGGGGGGGGGGGGGGGGGGGGGGGGGGGGGGGGGGGGGGGGGGGGGGGGGGGGGGGGGGGGGGGGGGGGGGGGGGGGGGGGGGGGGGGGGGGGGGGGGGGGGGGGGGGGGGGGGGGGGGGGGGGGGGGGGGGGGGGGGGGGGGGGGGGGGGGGGGGGGGGGGGGGGGGGGGGGGGGGGGGGGGGGGGGGGGGGGGGGGGGGGGGGGGGGGGGGGGGGGGGGGGGGGGGGGGGGGGGGGGGGGGGGGGGGGGGGGGGGGGGGGGGGGGGGGGGGGGGGGGGGGGGGGGGGGGGGGGGGGGGGGGGGGGGGGGGGGGGGGGGCCCCCCCCCCCCCCCCCCCCCCCACCCCCCCCCCCCCCCCCACCCCCCCCCCCCCCCCCCCCCCACCCCCCCCCCCCCCCCCCCCCCCCCCCCCCCCCCCCCCCCCCCCCCCCCCCCCCCCCCCCCCCCCCCCCCCCCCCCCCCCCCCCCCCCCCCCCCCCCCCCCCCCCCCCCCCCCCCCCCCCCCCCCCCCCCCCCCCCCCCCCCCCCCCCCCCCCCCCCCCCCCCCCCCCCCCCCCCCCCCCCCCCCCCCCCCCCCCCCCCCCCCCCCCCCCCCCCCCCCCCCCCCCCCCCCCCCCCCCCCCCCCCCCCCCCCCCCCCCCCCCCCCCCCCCCCCCCCCCCCCCCCCCCCCCCCCCCCCCCCCCCCCCCCCCCCCCCCCCCCCCCCCCCCCCCCCCCCCCCCCCCCCCCCCCCCCCCCCCCCCCCCCCCCCCCCCCCCCCCCCCCCCCCCCCCCCCCCCCCCCCCCCCCCCCCCCCCCCCCCCCCCCCCCCCCCCCCCCCCCCCCCCCCCCCCCCCCCCCCCCCCCCCCCCCCCCCCCCCCCCCCCCCCCCCCCCCCCCCCCCCCCCCCCCCAAAGGGAGAGCATGGGGGGAAAAATAAAAATTTAAAGCCCATAAAATTTTCCCGAAAAAGGAAAAAAAAGTCTTCCAAATGGGCCCCCCGTTTAATTTTCCCTTAACAAAAAAGTTGGGCATTGGGGGTTTTGGAAAAAATGGGAAAAGGGGACATGCCTTGTAAAACAGCTGTGGCAAAACCAGCCCTAGTCTTAGAGTATATAGGCAGGTGGTAATGCCTAGAGAAAGTATGCACTGAACTCCAAGTAGCTGCTTCCAGAATATCCTTAGTTGCCTCACTCCTTAGAAATGCTGTTGAAGTGGCTGTAGCCCTAGTGGAATGAGGCCTAATCCCAGCTGGAACCTCTTTGCCATGATGGGAATAACAAAATGCAATGCAAAGCCAATCCACCTAGAAATAGTTTGTTTTGACACAGGCTTGCCCTGTGAACTCAAAGCAAAAGAAACAAGTAACTGCTGAGACTGCCTAAAATCTTTAGTCCTGCTCAAATAATAACGCAATTGCCTGTGTACATCTAAAGTGTGCAAAATCTTTTTCCCCTTTATTTTGAGGATCTGCAAAAAAGTAGGCAAATGAATAGTGGTTTAAAGCCACACTAGAAACCACCTTAGGCATAAAGGAAGGATTAGTGCGTAATGAAACCCTGTCCTTATGGAAAACCAAAAGGGCTCTACTGCCATAAGGGCCTGCAACTCAGACACCCTTCTTGCAAGTAATAGCCAACAGAAAAGCAGTCTTCCATGACAAATATTTCAATTCAGCAGTAGCTGCAGGCTCAAAAGGTTGTAGAGTAAGTTTTTCCAACACAAAATTGAGATCCCAAGCAGGAGTAGGAGCTCTACGTGGGGGTCTTATATTCTTTGCCCTCTAAGAAACTGCTTGAACAAAGGATGCGAAAACAAAGGTGGGTCACAATCATAGTGAGCTGAAATTGCTGCAGCATGAATCTTTATGGAAGAGAAGGACAAACCTTTGTCCAATAATTCAGTAAGATATTGAAGAGCCACACTCAAATTAGGCTCTGAAATCTCCAAATTCTTTGCTGTACTCCAAAATAAAAATCTCTTCCATTTTTCTGCGTACACTCTCCTAGTACTAGGCCTTCTAGCTTCCATAATCACATTTAAAACTTGTTGAGGAAGCTGAGACCTGCTGTGCTTCAACACAGAATATGCCAAGCTGTGAGATGAAGAGATTGAAGCTTGACATTGAGCAGATGACCGTCCTTCTGAGATAACAGATGAGGAATCAGAGGTAAAAGCCATGGAGGCTTCTTTACAAGACTCCTTAGAAGTGGGTACCAGTGTTGCAGAGGCCAATCTGCAGCTATCAAAATCATCCTTGGCCTGTCTTGTCTGACCTTTAATAATACCTTTGGAAGAAGAGGCAGAGGTGGAAAGGCATAGACATGAAGGTTTTTCCAACTGAAAGACAGAGCATCCACTTTCCAAGCTGTGTGATGAAACCCCTTTGTGCAATACTTTGGCAGCTGGTGGTTTAGTGGAGAAGCGAACAGATCTATGTCTGGAGTTCCCCATGACACTGTCAATTTCTGAAATACATGAAGATCCAGTTTCCACTCGTGGGGATCCATGATTTGTCTGCTTAATACATCTGCTAGAGAGTTCTGTGCTCCTGGCAGAAACCTTGCCTGAAGAGTCAGTTGCAGGCTTAACGCAGTCTCCCATAAAATCATTGCTTGCCTGCATAGAGGATAAGAATGTGTTCCCTTGCTTGTTGATGTACCACATGACAGTTGTGTTGTCTGTTAGAATCAACACCTGCCCTGGAAGAAGTAACTCCTTGAGCCATCAATGCAAACTGGACTGCTAACATCTCCTTCAAGTTGATATGTAGATGCTGTAGTCTGGCAGGCCACTTGTCTTGTATCCACTTTCCATTTAGATGAGCTCCCCAAGCAGTGTCCGAGGCATCTGTCGTTAAAATCTGACTCGCCTCTGGCCGGGTCACAGAGAGTCCCTTGTTTAGGTGACATTCCTGAGCCCACCACAAGAATTCCTTTTGAAGGCAAGGTATTATGTGAATGACAGTGTCGAAATCTTGGCAGTGCTGTGTCCATACATTTTGAGATACCATTGCAGCTTCCTCATATGCAGTTTGGCATTGGGAAGCACCAGAATACAAGATGCCATGAACCCTAATGCTTGAAGGACTGTCCTTGCAGTCAGCACGGACTGATGAGATAGTTGATGGAAGTAAAGTGACAGACTCTTTTGTTTGTCCGGGGTTAAAAGGCCATCTGGGCTGCTGTATTCAGTCTCACACCCAGAAAGCACATGTCTTGAGAGGGTACTAGACTGGACTTTATTTCGTTCACAGAATACCCTAGGCATCTTAGCACTGCTATGACATATTCCAGATGCTGTAGAAGGTCTTCCTTTTCTTGAGCCAGAATCAGGCAGTCGTCCAAGTAAGGATAGATTTGAATGCCTTGAAGCCTGAAGTAAGCTATCACTGGAGCCAGAACCTTTGTGAATACTCTGGGCAGTAGATAAGCCAAAGGGCAATGCAGAGAACTGATAATGAAAATCTCCAGTTCGAAATCGCAGATACTTTCTGCAACTTAGCCTGATAGGCACATGAAGGTAGGCTTCCTTGAGATCCAAAGTTACCATCCAGTGATCCTTGCCCAGCAGAGGTAACAGTTGCTGTAACGTCAACATCTTGAACTTGGGAATGTCCAGATAAGTGTTGAGGATAGATAAATCCAAAATTGGTCTCCACGTGTTCCCCTTCTTTGGTACTAGGAACAGGCGAGAATAAAATCCAAAGCCCCTTTCTGATACAGGGACTGGCTGAATGGCCCCTATCTGGAGTAACTGAGAAACTTGCTTGTGAGCCTCTTTTCTTTGTGGAGGAGGAACATCTGGCATGCCTTTGAAAGGGGCATTGTGTGGAAATAAAATCTGTAACCGTGATGAATGATATCCAGCACCCATCTGTCTTGAGTGATTAAATCCCAATTTTCTTTGAAAAGAGACAATCTTCCTCCCAAAGGAGCTGCCAGGCGAGGTCCACTGGCAGCTGAAAAGGCAGGTCATTGGTTCTGCTTACGAAAGGACTGACCCCTGCCCTCACCAGAAGTCTGAGCAGGTGAACTGTCTGATCTAGGCCTAAGCAGAACCTTGGCCCTGCCCTACCACGTCTAGACCTACCCTAGACTGGGAACCATAAGCAGGATATGTCCACCCTTAGCAGGCCAATTTCTACTAAACTTGGAGGCTGCACCTGCAAAAATCTTTAACAGTCTGCATAGACTTAGCTTTGTCCTCCATTTTCTTTAAAACTGCTTCCACAGGCGGTCCAAACAACACATCAGACTGTAAAGGAGCATCCAAAATCCTGGTCTTAACATGCTCAGCTAAATTCTGATCCTTCAACCAGGCATGTCTGCGAAGAACAGAACTAGTAGCAGCCACCCTCGAGGAGGCCTGAACAGCATCAAAACCACACTGCAAAGAATGCTTACCCACTTGTTCAGACACATGAACCAAATCCAGCAATTCTTTACACTCAATACCTTCCGCCAAAGCATCCACCTTAGATTTCAATTGTGAAAGGAGATAATTCTGATATTTCAGCATATGAAACTGACAATTCAACGCCCTCATGGCTAGAGTGGAAGAAGTATATACTTTCTTACCCCACCTATCCAAAGCCCTTGCCTCTTTATCAGAGGGTACAGGATTTTTAACCACAGAAGCTTTAACACCTTTAGGCCCCTGAGAAACAGTTTCTGGGTCCGCCCTGGGACTCTTAAACAAATACGTATGAGCTTCGGGCACCCTATAATACCTGTCAGGCTTAACAGGAGCAGGAGGCAAGGAGTCAGGGTTCAGGGAAGCCTCTGCAAAACATCCTCCACCACATTCAACACAGGAGGAATAGCTAAGGGCCTATGCTGGGGTAAAAACAAGAATTCCCTAAGCCTTTTCCTGGAATCAGAGTAATCCTGGCCTTCCCATTTAAAGTGCTCCCTCATGGAGTGAAGAGTCTCTGAGAATGAAAAATCCTCAGGAGGAGAAGCTGTAGGAGTGGAATCATCCACATCAGAATCAGAATAAGCAGGAAACTCTTGCAAGTCTTCCACAGAAGACTCTGAAGCCTGTGAACACTGTTCAAAACTATCAAACTCCTGTTCCACCCTAGGCCTCTTATCAGGCGGGGGCATAGAACCTCTAATCAGAGTAATCAAATCTTCTGCCATTTTAAGCATATGTTTCTTAGGCACAGAGCCCGAAATGCTAGGAGAAGCCCCCACAGAAGCTGAACTTGGCCTACCTTTAAAAGAAGCTTTGGCAACAGAAGGAGAGGCCCTAACTACCTTGGGAAGAACAGTTACCTGAGAAGCCCCCTCAGCCTGGCCTACCTCCTGAGAGGGCACATCCTGTAACAGTAAAGTATCTGCCTGAGACTCCATAGAGACCCCTGGCAAAACCTCCGGCTCCCCTGAGCCGTCTAAAGAACCGACGTCCGGGACTGCCGGTTCCTCACCCCTAGGCTTCACTGTTTTGTCCTTGCGCTTCTTGGATGAAGCGGGCGTCGGAGCATCCGACGGCATATTATAATTGCAACGCTTCCCAAACACTAACCTAGCACAATCAAGCCTCCTCTTAATAGTGCGCTTGTTAAATCTAGCACAAGAGCGGCAACCAACAACGTCGTGCTCAGGCCCTAAACAAGGTATACACAATGTATGATAATCCCTATGCGGTATCTGCTTCCCACAAGAAATACAGTTATTCACTTTTCTGACATCGGTTAAATACTGAGGCAAGAAAAAACAAAATGTTCTAACGGGTTACTTAGCCAACTCTGTTTCGGTCTGAAACTCCGGTATGGAAAATCTCAGAACGCCAACCTGCACTCGCAAAATTGCTTCTGCATCGGACCATGCGGCAAAAAAGACTGAGGAAATGACGTCGGTCATGCGCATTAGTACCCTGACGTACTGACGTCAGTCTAAGGCGCCATGACCGACGTCAGCCTTATACTCTGGTATTCGGGCCGACTGGGACGCGGACTATACCCAATAGTCAGGACTGCAGCAAGGGAAGACGAAGAACATCTATATATTTTTGTAATATTTCTGAAAGAGAAGACAAAATGGCAATTGGTCTATAGTTTCAAAGATCTGTATCGATTCCACCATTGTGCAATTGAATAATGAATGACTTTTCAATAGTGATGGGACTTTATTTTCAGATATGAATTGAATTATCAGAACTGGAACTGGTTATGCAGTAGCCTCAGACACAATTTTAACACATTTGCTAGGTAAATTAGCAAGGACAGTTAGAGGATACTTTTTTTTCTGGACATGTTATGGCATCTGTGGGAACCAGTTGGAAGGAGAAAAATTTAAACAGGTTATTTGACCGAGTAGAGCCCTCAAGAGCTAGATTAGTTATCTGGTTGATTAATATCTGTATATCTGCCCAGATCCTTGACTAGTCATGTATAAAGTAGGTACTGAATCTGTTGGCTATGATTTCCTTTTGTTTCTGTGTGTTTGGAATTAGCTGTGTAGCTTGTCCTATATTTAACAGTTGGTTGATTGAAATCTAGAAAAGTTTTGTATTATTAGTGTGTATGTTTTAATTGGTTGAGTAACAGGTTTTCTTACCTTTAGTGATAAGCTTTTTTCTTAGGATGTTCATCGTGTTACACTGCTGCAGTCATCACACTTGGGTTATCTGCCGTCAGGTGGTCCCGCAGCCGGCCTGAGTTCCAAAGTCTTGCTCCGGTGTCGGTTGCGGTCGCTTCTTCCCTGACGTCAGTACGACAGGGGTATGAAAGAGGCAGCCGACGCCATTTTCTTCAGTCTTTCGTGCCGCGCGGTGCCCGAAGCAGAAGCAGTTTGCAAGTGCCGGTCGGCAGACTCCTAGGATATTCAAATTGAATTTCAAAGTCTTCAATAATGCCAAGTACCCCGTTGGGGAACCTTTTCTTGCCTCAGACAGATGTCAGAAAAAGTTAATTGCATTTCTTGTGGGAAGCAAATACCTCATAAGGATTTTCATTCTTATTGTATTCCTTGCCTAGGCCCAGATCACGACATCACAGGTTGTCGGTTTTGTGCTAGTTTTTACAAACGAACTATAAAAAGACGTTTTGATTTTGCTTTGCACTACTTTGGCCGAAGGTTCAATTATACGATATATTAAACGTCGGTTTGATTTCGTCCAACATTATTTTGGTAGAAAATTTAATTATACCATGCCGTCGGAGCAACCGATGACCGGGATGCATAAAAAGCGCAAAGATAAGGACAGGCAGCCGAGACCCAAACCAGACACCGAGGCCTCTACTAGGCCAGTCGCCGGTTCTCCGGTTTTCAGTGAGGTGCCCACGCAGCCCCCGACGACCGCTGATTTAGAACCCCAGGCTGCATCAGACTCCCAAGCGGAGATTGCTGGGCCTCCAGAGCCTTTATCTTTATGCCCCTCCGACTCCATGGCTGAAGGGGATTCCGGTGTAGTTGAAAGGCCTTCAGTTGCTGAAGCTGTCTTCAGACAGACTACACTTAACTATTAAATCCTATGCAAAGCTGAAAACTCCTTTAAAAGTAAGGAAGCCTGTACACAGCAGTCTCCAGTACAAGGCCCCATGCCTAAGAAACAGATGCTTAAGATGGCTGAAGACTTAATTATCCTAATCAGGGGTTCCCACCCCCTCCTGACAAAAGGCCTAGACAGGAGGAGGACTACGCTTCGTCTGACCAGGTTTCCATTTCCTCAGATTCTTCTGAGGAACAGGAATACTCATTTCCCCCTTATGAAGACTCTGATGCTGAAGAGTCTATTCCTTCAGCATCTCCCCCAGAAGACTACTCTTTTGGGGAAACTACATACGAGGGAACATTTCCACTGGGAAGGCCAGGATTTTGATTTCAAGAAAAGTCTCCGAGAGTTCCTTTTACTACCCTAGCACAGACCCCTTGCTATTCCACCTGTGTTAGACATTGTGGATGATGTTCATTCAGAATCTAGCCTTAACCCAGATTCATTACCTCCTGCACCAGCCAAACCAGACAGATACTACAGAGTCCCTGACTCACACAAATTCCTATATAAAAGCCCTGTTGCTGACCTAGAAACCATTTCCCAGGGTCCCAAAGGGGTTAAGGCCTCTATTGCTAAAAATCCTGTACCCTCTGAAAGGGATTCTAGAGCACTAGACAGATGGGGAAATAAAGTATATACCTTAGCTACTCTAGCTATGAGGGCCTTAAATTGCCAGTTTCACATGCTGAAATATCAATATTTGATGTCTCAATTAAAACAAAAAATGATCACACATACAAAGCAGCCTGATTACAAGGAAATGCAAGATTTGTTGCATGCAGCAGAACAAGTGGGAAAACGTACTTTGCAATGTGGATTTGATTCATTGGAAGCTTCTTGTAGAGCAGCAGTAACAGGGTCTGTCATTCATAGGCATGCTTGGTTAAAAGAACAGACTTTACCTGATCATGTTAAAGCAAAGTTATTGGATGCACCTTTACAGCAGGATGTTTTATTTGGTGTGAAAGCAGAAGAGGCTTTAAAGAAAATGGAGGATAAGGCAAAATCTATGCAGACAGTCACGGATTTTTTTTTACAGGTTCAACCCCCTCATTTCAGCAGAAATTGGCCAACCAAAAACTGGTCCTTTCCAACTTCTGACAGACCACAGAGGAGCAAATACAGACGCCCAAGGGGTAGAGGTCAACCACAAGGCTCTTACAAGCCTCGACAATGGGGTACCACAACCCAGAAAGGAGGAGAAGACAGGTCTCAAACTACCAGAAGACAATCACAATGACTTACCCCTCAGACTGCCAAGCAAATCCCTCTTGGCAGCTCCCTTGGGAGGAAAACTTGCACTTTTTGCAGGCAATTGGCACATCATCACAAAAGACAAATGGGTCCTAAATATTGTGTCTCAAGGATACAGGTTCCACTTTCACACTTTACCAAGGATAAAAGGAATGCCAAACCTGCCACCAAATCAATGGGCAGAGGCTCAAAGACAAATTACAGCATCAAGATGCTTACACTACAGCAACTTCTTCCCATGCTGGGTAAGAAGGCTTGGCTAGTAACGTTGGACCTCAAGGAGGCATACCTGTATGTCCCTATCAGACAAAATTGCAGAAGATATCTCCGATTTCTAGCAGGTTCAACTCATTACCAATTCTCTGCACTGCCCTTTGGCTTATCTACTGCGCCCAGGGTCTTCACAAAATGCCTGGCACCAGTAATTGCATACTGCAGACAAAGAGGAATTCAAATGTATCCATACCTGGATGACTGCCTTATTCAAGCAGAAAGCAAGGACATTCTTTTAAAACATCTGGCGTTTGTAAAAAACCTACTAAGTTGCCTAGGGTACACAGTAAACGAAAAGAAGTCAAAACTAGTGCCCTGACAAGACATAATATTCCTGGGTGCCAGCTTAAATACAACGGCCCAGATGGCTTATCTCACGCCAGACAAGCAAGGACAACTGACTCAATACTTCAAAATGATGGCAACAAAGACCCAACTCCCTGCAAGAAAAATTCTGCAGGCCTTGGGATTCATGGCATCTTGCATACTACTAATTCCATATGCCAAGCTGCATATGAGGAAATTACAATGGTACCTGAAAAGCGTATGGACTCAACACAGCCACAGCTTGGAAACAATACCACTCATTCCCTGCCTTCAACAGGAGTTTCTATGGTGGGCTCAGGCATGTCACCTCAACAAGGGCCAGCCTTTCACCTTACCCACAGCCAGGCAAACAATAACAGATGCATCGGATTACGCCTGGGGAGCACACATGGCAGGACAGTGTATTCAGGGCAAGTGGTCTGCAGATGAAATGCATCTCCACATCAATCAAAAAGAGATGCTAGCTGTACAAAATGTCCTAACAGCTTTCAAGGACCTCCTACATCCAGGACAACTTCTAATAAAGATGGACACCACCACAGTGAAGTGGTACATAAACAAGGGGGCACACATTCCTACCCCCTATGCAGGCAAGCAATGACCTTGTGGAACACAGCACTGACCTACCAAGTTCAACTACAAGCACAATTCCTGCCAGGAAAGAAAAATACATTGGGAGACGAACTAAGCAAAAATATCATGGATCCTCACGAGTGGAAACTAGATCCACAAGTATTCACAGTGATAACTCAAAAATGGAAGAGCCCAGACATAGATCTGTTTGTCTCCCCCCAAAACTACCAACTACGAAAATTTTTCACAAGGACATACCACACACTAGCTTGCAAAGTGGACACCCTCTCATTCAGTTGGAAAACATTAACAGTGCATGCCTTTCCTCCACTGCCTCTTCTGGCAAAGGTGCTGCTGAAAGCCAGATTAGAGAGGCCACAAATGATACTCATTGCTCCAGACTGGCCACGCCAACACTGGTATCCAATATTAAGGAACATGGCTCAAGGCCCACCATGGATTTTACTTCAAATTCCTCACCTGCTGACTCAACAAAACAATCAGATTCTACACAGCCAGCTCAAGACTTTAAATCTGGCTGCATGGCAGATTACCTAAACAACCAGTCAACACTTCTCTCTATAGCTGTTATGGATGTCATTCTGGAGGCCAGGAGACCCAGCACCAGGAAAACCTACTCAGACAAATGGAAAAGATTCTGCGCCTGGAACCAGGCTAAAGGCCAAAATCCTCTTGTCCCAAATATTCCTCAGATTCTGCAATATTTAACTGAGATGTTGCACAAAGGCCTTTCCTTTTCATCTATTAAGATCCACGCTTCAGCTATTTCAGCTCATTACAACATGGATCCTCCTATATTTTCACATCCATTACTAAGACAGTACCTCAGAGGGGCTAAGAACATAAGACTGCCCCGGAGAGCACCAACACCAACTTGGGACCTCAATTTTGTTTTGGAAAAACTTACACTACCACCCTTCGAACCAGCTTTTACAGCCGATTTACAATTTTTATCATGGAAAACTGCCCTGCTGCTAGCAATAACGTCAGCACGAAGAGTCTCAGAGCTACAGGCCCTAATGGCAGTGGAGCATTTCATCATTTTTCATCAAGACAGTCTCTTTACAAACTAACCCTTCCTTTATACCAAAGGTGGTATTCAGTGTGGCTCGAAACCAAACCATTGATTTACCCACCTTTTATCCAAACCCCCAGAATAAAGGGAAAGGCTCCTACATTCTTTGGACATTCACAGGCAATTACATTTCTACTTGGATAAAACTAAGGCTTTCAGAAAATCTGACCAACTCTTTGTATCCTATGCTGCAGGATCACAAGGAAAGGCCATCTCAAAAAGTACAGTTTTGTACCTACCATAAATGTAGATGTTCGAGTGTTCACCCTGCTGCAGTCATCACACTTGGGTTATCCTGTCATCAGGCGGTCCCGCAGTCGGCCGGAATTCCAAAGTCTTGGTCCGGCATCGGTTGCTGTCGCCTCTTCCCTGACGTCAGTGCGCCAGGGGTATATATAATGCAACCGACACAATTTTCTTCAATTTTTCTTGCCCCAGATGTCAGGTGCCCCCCAAAAATGTGGTCAGAATTTAGAACCAAATGGAGTAACCTCTGCACAAACACAAAATCCCTTCAGCTATAAGCAAATACATCAGAAAGGTATAGAAGAGATTTAGCCAGTAGATCAGAGGGGATGGAGGGAGGGTAACCTGGACTGCAGCAGGGTGAACACTCGAACATCTACATTTATGGTAGGTACAAAACTGTACTATGTTCATCGTGTTACCCTGCTGCAGTCATCACTCTTGGGTTGAATACAAAAGCTAAGGAAGGGGGGAGGTATCATAGAGGGTTAGTGGAGGCTATAAAGCCCTGCAGGACTCCAGTGGCGAAGCCCTCCCTGGTCTTAGAGTAGAGGCAAGTGATAGTGTTTGGTAAAGGTGTGTACTGAACTCCAAGTTGCAGCTTCTAAAATCTCCTTGGTTGGAACCCCCCTGAGAAAGGCTGTAGAGGTAGCTGTTGCTCTGGTAGAGTGGGACCTAATGTTAGTAGGGACTGGTTTCCCATGATGGGTATAGCAGAAATGTATGCAATGATCTATCCATTTAGAAATGGTTTGCTTTGATATAGCCTTCCCTTGAGAAGCTGTAGCATAGGATACAAAGAGTTGGTCAGATTTTCTGAAAGCCTTAGTTTTGTCCAAGTAGTAACAAAGTTGCCTGTGAATGTCCAAGGAATGCAGGAGTCTCTCACCTTTGTTCTGTGGATTTGGGAAGAAGGTGGGTAACTGGATGGTCTGATTTAAAGCCACACTGGAAACCACCTTAGGCATAAAGGAAGGATTAGTTCGTAGGGAAACTCTGTCTTAATGAAAAATGAGGAAAGGTTCCACTGCCATTAGTGCCTGTAGCTCTGAGACTCTTCTAGCTGAAGTTATTGCTAGGAGCAGGGCAGTCTTCCATGATAGGAACTGAAGATCTGCAGAGAAAGCTGGTTCAAAGGGAGGTAGCGTTAGTTTTTCCAGAACAAAATTGAGGTCCCATGTTGGTGTAAGAGCTCTCCTGGGTGGTCTAATGTTTTTTGCCCCTCTGAGGAACTGCCTTAGAAGAGGATGTGAAAATAAAGGTGGAACCGTGTTGTAGTGAGCTGAAATAGCTGAAGCATGGATTTTAATGGAGGAAAAAGAAAGTCCTTTGTGCAACATGTCCGCTAAATACTCTAGAATGTGAGGCATGTGAGGCGAAATTGTGTCTTGGCCTTTAGCTTGGTTTCAGGCACAAAACCTTTTCCATTTGTCCGAATAAGCCTTCCTGGTGCTTGGCCTTCTGGCTTCCAGAATAACATCCAGAACTGCTTGGGAAAGAGGAGCTGGTTGGATGTTTAGTTGATTTGCCATGCAGCCAGATTTAAAGTTTTGAGCTGGCTGTGAAGAATCTGATTGTTTTGTTTTGTGAGCAAATGGGGGATTTGAGGCAATATCCATGGTGGGCTGTGGGCCATATTTCTCGATAGCAGGTACCAGTGCTGGCGTGGCCAGTCTGGGGCTATGAAAATCATTCCTGGACTCTCCTTTTTGACTTTCAGAAGAACCTTTGTGAGGAGAGGCAATGGAGGGAAGGCATATACTGTCAGGTTTTTCCAAATGAAAGAGTGCGTCCACTTTCCAAGCTTGATGGTGAAATGTCCTTGTACAAAATTTTGTTAGTTGATAGTTTTGAGGACTGGCAAACAGGTCTATGTCTGGAAGGCCCCATTTTTGAGTTATCATTGCAAATATCTGTGGATCTAGTTTCCACTGGTGAGGATCCTTGATGCTTCTGCTGAGGTCGTCTGCCAATGTGTTTTTCTGTCCTGGCAGGAATTGAGCTTGTAACTGAACTTGGTAAGCCAGTGCTGTGTTCCATAAGATCACTGCTTGCCTGCATAGAGGGTAGGAATGTGTACCCCCTTGTTTATGTACCACATTACTGTGGTGTTGTCCGTCTTTATTGCAAGTTGTCCTGGATGTAATAGATCCTTGAAGGCTGTCAGAGCTTTCTGTACAGCTAGCATCTCTTTTTAATTTATGTGCAGATTTCTTTGATCTGCAGTCCATAGGCCTTGAATGCATTTGTCCTGCCATGTGTGCCCCCCAGGCGTAATCTGAAGCATCAGTTGTGATAGTTTGCCTGGCTGGGGGCAAGGTGAAAGGCTGACCCTTGTTGAGGTGACATGCCTGTGACCACCATAGAAATTCCTGTTGTAGGCAGGGAATGAGAGATATCATTGTGTCCAAGCTGTGGCTGTGTTGAGACCATACGCTTTTTAGGTACCACTGTAATTTCCTCATATGCAGCTTTGCAAATGGTATTATTAGTATGCAAGATGCCATGAAGCCCAAGGCCTGCAGAATTTTTCTTGCAGTTAATTGGGTCTTTGTTGCCATTGTCTTGAAATATTAAGTCAGTTGTAGTTTGCTTGTCTGGCGTAAGATAAGTCTTCTGGGCCGTTGTATTCAAGCTGGCACCCAGGAATGTCATTATTTGTGAGGGTACTAATTTTGACTTCCTTTCGTTTACTGTGTACCCCAGGCAGTTTAGTAGATGCTTTACAAAGGCCAGATGTAAGAGAATGTCTTTGCTTTCTGCTTGGATGAGGCAGTCGTCCAGGTATGGATATATTTGAATTCCTCTTTGTCTGCAGTATGCAATTACTGGTGCCAGGCATTTTGTAAAGACTCTGGGCGCAGTAGATAAGCCAAAGGGCAGTGCAGAGAATTGGTAATGGGTTGAACCTGCAATGAAACGGAGGTATCTTCTGCAACTTTGTCTGATAGGGACATGCAGGTATGCCTCCTTGAGGTCCAACGTTACTAGCCATGCTTCCTTGCTCAACATGGGAAGTAGCTGCTGTAGTGTTAGCATCTTGAATTTGGGTACTTGTAAGTGTTTAGAATTGAAAGGTCCAGAATTGGTCTCCAGGCATTGTCCTTTCTGGGCACTAGAAAGAGTCTTGAGTAAAATCCTTGGCCTTGCTCTCGAGTAGGTACCAGCTGAATGGCTCTCATGTCCATGAGAGCTGTAATTTGTTTTTGTGCCTCTGCCCACTGACTGTGGCAGGTTTGGCATTCCTCTTTTCATTGGCAAGGTGTGAAAGTGGAATCTGTATCCTCGTAAAGTTATGTCTAGGACCCATTTGTCCTTTGTGACAATGTGCCAGTTGTCTGCAAAAAGTGCGAGTTTCCCCCCCAAGGGGGCTGCCAAGAGAGTATTGCTTGGCCAGATGAGGTGCAAGTCATTGAGTTTGCCTTCTGGTGGATTGAGACCTGTCTTCTCCTCCCTTCTTTGTTGTAGTGCCCAATTGGCGAGGTTTATACTGGGCTTGTGGTTGTCCTCTGCCCCTTGGGCGTCTGTATTTACCCCTCTGTGGTCTGTCAGTAGCTGGAAAGGACCAATTTTTTGTTGGCCAGTTTCTGCTGAAGCGAGGGGGTTGTACCTGTAGGAAATCTTTGATTGTCTGCATAGATTTTGCCTTATCCTCCATTTTCTTTAAAACTTCTTCTGCTTTAACTCCAAAAAGAACATCCTGCTGTAAGGGAGCATCCAGTAGTTTTGCTTTAACATGATCAGGCAGAGTTTGTTCCTTTAACCAAGCATGCCTGCGTATAACAGACCCAGTGACAGCTGCTCTTCAGGAGGTCTCCAAAGAATCAAACCCACATTGTAAGGTATGTTTGCCCACCTGCTCAGTGGCGTGCAACAGATCCTGTACTTCTTTCAATTCAGATTGTTGAGGGAGAGTGGTTATTCTTTGCTTTAACTGAGAGATTAGGAATTGCTGATACTTAAGCATGTGAAATTGGCAATTCAGTGCCCTCATAGCTAGTGTGGCTGAGGTGTAAACCTTTTTTCCCCCACCTGTCTAGTGCTCTGGAATCCCTCTCAGAAGGTACTGGGTTTTTAGCCATAGAAGCCTTAGCCCCCTTGGGACCCTGGGAGATAGTCTCTGGGTCAGCTACAGGGCTTTTGTAAAGAAATTTGTGGGAATCAGGCACTCTACAGTACCTGTCAGGCTTAGCCGGAGCAGGAGGTAGAGAGTCTGGGTTGAAACTGGATTCTAAATAAACATCATCCACAATGTCCAAAACTGGTGGGATGGCTAGTGGTCTGTGTTGGCGGAGTAAAAGAAACTCTGAGCCTTTTCTTCGAGTCAGAGTAATCCTGACCTTCCCAGTGAAAATGTTCCCTCATAGTGTGTAAAGTTTCCCCAAAGGAGTAATCTTCAGGAGGAGAAGCTGAGGGAATAGAGTCCTCAGCATCAGAATCTTCATAAGGAGAGGAGGAGTAATCTTGGTCCTCAGTGGAGTCTGAAGAAATGGACACTTGTTCAGAGGATGCATAATCTTCCTCTTGTCTAGGCCTTTTGTCAAGAGGGGGCCGGGAACCCCTGATTAGAGAAATCAAATCTTCAGCCATTTTGAGCATCTGTTTCTTAGGCATAGGGCCTTGAACAGGAGACTGAAGTGTAGTCCTTTTAGATTTAGTAGGAGTCTTCGACTTAGAAAACGTTTTGATGGTGAGAGTCGGTCTGAAAACGCCTTCAGAAACCGATGGCGTTTCTGCAGTACCGACGTCTTTTGTAGCAATGTCGTCGGATGGGCCTGAACTAAATGGCTGCGTCGGCCTGGTGCATTCCGCCAAAAGTTCCGTAGCGGTCTCGGGTTCCAGATCTGTGGTAGTCCGGGGCTGCGTCGGAGCCTCACTGAGGACAGGAGAACCGGAGACTGGTTCAGCCGAGGCCTCGGAATCTGGCTTAGGCCTGGGCTGTCTGTCCTTATCCTTGCGTTTTTTGTGTACACCGGTAGTCGGTTGCTCTGACGGCATGGTGTAGTTAAATTTCCTACCGTAGTGTCGTGCGAAATCAAAGCGTCTTTTAATAGTACACTTATTAAACCTAGCACAAAACTGACAAGTAGTGACGTCGTGGTCTGGGCCTAGGCGAGGTATGCAATAAGAATGAAAATCCTTATGAGGTCTTTGCTTCCCACAAGAAATACAATTGTTAACTTTTTCTGACATTGGTCTGAGGCAGGAAAAGTTTCCCCAACAGGGTACTTAGCTTTATAGAAGACTTCGGTCTGAAATTCGGAAATCTCAGGAGTTGGCCGACCGGCACTTGCGAACTGCTTCTGCTTTGCGCACCACGCAGCAAGAAAGACTGAAGAAAATGGCGTTGGTTGCATTATATATACACCCCTGGCACACTGACGTCAGGGAAGAGGAGGCAGCAACCGACGCCGGACCAAGACTTTGGAATTCCGGCCGACTGCGGGACCGCCTGACGACAGGATAACCCAAGTGTGACGACTGCAGCAGGGTAACACGATGAATATCAGACCATTTCAAAATGGATAGGACATTGTATCCGTTTCTGCTACACACACCAAGGGAAACCTGTACCTGGTAACATTAGGCCCCATTCCACCAGGGCTACAGCAACATCAGCAGCCTTCCTCAGAGGGGTACCAACCACGGATATTTTGGAGGCTGCAACTTGGAGTTCAGTGCACACCTTCACCAAGCACTACCACTTACCTCTATACTCAAAAACCAGAGCTGGCTTTGCCACTGCAGTACTGCAGGGCCTACTAGCTTCTCCAAACACTGTTTAGTACCAACCACCCAGCCTTAGCTTTGGGATTCAACCCAAGTGTGATGACTGCAGCAGTGCAACACGATGAACATAGTACAGTTTTGTACCTACCATAAATGTAGATGTTCGAGTGTTCATGCTGCTGCAGTCCAGGTTACCCTCCCACCATCCCCTCTTCTTACCTGGGTTTTATCTATACCTCCCTTTTTATACAATCTATATGATGTATTTCTATATGGTGTACTTGCTTACAGCTGCAGCTATTGTTTCTACTTATGTATTTTACTTAGGATAATGTATTGCCTTCCTATTTGGGGGCACCTGACATCTGGGGCAAGAAAAAACTGAAGCAAATGGTGTCAGCTGCCTCTTTTATACCCCTGTCGCACTGACGTCAGGGAAGAAGCAACCGCAACCGACGCTGGACCAAGACTTTGGAACTCAGGCCGGCTGCGGGACCGCCTGATGGCAGATAACCCAAGTGTGATGACTACAGCAGTGTGAACACTCAAACATCTACATTTATGGCTGGTACAAAACTGTACTTTTCTTAGCTGTCTCATCCTAGTAGAGATGGAGTTTTTTTCTGACCTTCCATGCTTTGTGTCTTTGTTTCATGTGTTGTTTAGTGGTTAAGACTAGCCATGGGGCAGGGCTGGCTTGACTGTGTTTATTCTATTGTATTTGTATACAATACAATTAATGCATTGTATATACATGCATCTGGAGCGTTTCTCCCCAGGCCTCTGCTGAAAATTGGCTCGTTCCAAGTCAGACTTTCCAGGTTAACAAATGTTAAATAAATAATTCTGAAGGGGCTTGTAAGTTTAGAACACTTAGGAAGATTTCGTTGAACTCAGAGGCAGCAGCATCTATGGGGAGAGTCTTTAGAAACTCGCAAATTAAGGATATGCAGTGTGTTAATAAAAGTATCTTCATAAAAAAAGTGCTACATGTTTTGTGGCTGCTGCTTTGGTAACCTTACCGTGTAGACTGGAAATGATCACTTAGGCTGTCTGACAGAGTTCCATGGGATGATATTTTATCTGGGGAGTATGTCTGCATCCAGCTGAGGTATGATTGTCTGGATGTGGCTTAGTTATATCTAGTTGGTGTGGTTATAATTTGCACGAACTTGTACAGATGTATATTATTGGCTGGATTTTCAGATTACACGGTTTCCAAGTCTATATTAGAGAATGGGCGACCTGTACATTGCCATTGTGAATGGAGAACCGGTACATTGCCATTGTGAATGGAGAATGAATGTTCTCCAGCAGGGTGTTAATGTACAGGTAATGCCTCCTGGAAAACAAGCCCATCATTTCATTGCAGCATATAAAAATGCAGTGGAGCTCAGGCAGTTAAAATGCCAATGGCAACCATTATTTAAAATCACTAAATAGCGAAACTGCTGTTTAGTGAGTGTAAAATTAAAACAAGAATATAATAAAAAATAGAAAAGGTGCGTGTGTTCATGTTTATGTTTGCATGTATGACCATATGCATGCTTGCATGCATGAAAGCAGAAGTGACAGAGACTGAGCAATGGCTGCAGTAGGCATTTCATTTAAGTGTTGTTAAAAATTAAGAGGTATGCATACCTCTTAACAGCTTAACTCAAGAAATCTAGCTGAAAATAATTGGGGGAAGGCCTAAACATGAAGAGAGATTTTAAACTAATTCATTATTTAATGACTTTAACCTCTTAACGAATTTCCAGCAAACCACCAACTTTATGGGGAACAGACTGAAAAAATGAATTACAAAAAATTGGACATTCTGTGAAAATCTGGACAGTTGAGAGGTATGAAAATCTTTAATAACTGCCATTATTAATTAAGTTTAATCATCTATGTTTTTAAAGGTACTCTGCTTCTGTGTGTGTGTGTGTGTGTGTGTGTGTGTGTGTGTGTGTGTGTGTGTGTGTGTGTGTGTGCATTACTTACCAAACTCACATTTTAGATATAAAACACTTCCTCCAACACCACCTTCAGTCACTACAGCAAGATTGAAGCATTAGGTGGAGGAACTATTTTACATCAAAAATATTAATATGTATATACACACACACACACACACATATATATATATATATATAGAGATATATATATATATATATTAAAAAGTACATATCAAGTTTAACAGGTAGCACATTTTCTGAGTGCAATAATGCCCTCTAGGGTGCGTGTTACTGTGTAAATAACACCCTTCCAGCAGTGTACAGGCCCTCCCATCTGTGGCATAGAGCCTCGGAACACCACTGGGTGAGAATTATTTACACAATAACACACGCTCTCTGTTTGGCATTATTGCTTATTTAACTTCCCTCAGTATTATGGTGTCATGAGGGATTTTTGAGGCCCAGCAGAGAATATCTTCCAGTATTTTAGTATTATTTCTCTGAGGGTATGTATACCCATGACTGCAATTGTCTTATGAGTGTTTAGTTTTAATATGGTCAGCAGGATTTCTGAGTTACTGAAAGTTGACAGGGTGTGGGGGAAAAGGGAGATTTATAGTGTGTGTTTATTATCAAAAATAGTGACACCACCAGCTTTTTTGTTATCTCTTTCTAATCCGATAGTTTTATGGCCTGATGGGGAAATCTCTTTTTTTTTTCTTGGCAGAGCCAGGTTTCTGTGGCAGCTAAGATGTCTGAAGTGTGTAGTGTTGTCCATGTATACACCATACAGTTTGTTATACAGACTTTGTAAGCTGGTATGGTATATATGAATACCCAAGAGGGACTATGGTTGAGGTGTTAGCTATGAAGGAGCTGGGGATATACCATCTGGTTCCTGTATATGCTGAGTTAGGCCTTGGTTTGGGTGGATGTCACCACTATGCTTTATGGTTATGAAGACAAGATGGTGCTGTTACTGGCATTTTTGCTTGATTTTATGTTTAATACTCAGTTTGTTAATAAATGGCTATTGCTTTGATAACTGTACTTAAACAGTAAGATATATGTGTGCTGATATAGATAGGGTATTGTGAGATGAGGTTCAGAATTATTTTGTTTGCTGGATAGAATGTAATAGTTATTTTGGAATTGCAAGGATAATGGTTGTTGGTAAGATATTAAATGTATAAGTAGGACAAGAGATAACCAGTATGAGGAACTGTATGAGAAACATGCTTTTAGCTAGAAATATCTCTATTTAGCTGAAGAGTTTGTTTGGCCTGCTTCCTGAACTCGTCTGAATATTGTTGATCTCTGGCTGCATTTTATTTTCAATTGAAGTTTTTCATTTAAGGTTTGGTCACTTCTATTTTGTTTCTTATTCCTGTATTACATTTGTTTTGTTTTAAGTTTTCTGTTCTGTTGCACTTTTAAGAGGTCTTGGCTAGGATCACTTAGAAAAGTTAGCAAAGAATTAATTTGCAGTGAATAATATCAGATAACTCATGTACCAACTCTTTTGCTCAACGTTTTCTGGAATTCATAAATTCCAAAATTCACACCCCCAACAGGGGCAGTAATATCCCAGACCTGGTCATTACCAACACGGGCAACCGGTGTTCCACACCAGAGGTCAATTCCTCGTTTATCAGATCCAACCACAAGCTAATCACCTAGACAGCCACATCCCGCCCCCACCCCCAATTAGGGAAACCACCGTAAAAAACTTCTCCAAAGCCAACTTCACACTTCTTAAGACAGAAGTGGCAAACCTTCATGACACCCATGCAGATGGACAGTAGATGTACGACTGCCGAATCCTACACAAATGTACGTTATAAGCACTTACAAGAGTGCATGGATCATGCTATCCCTAATAAAACCAAGATGCTATCCTCCAAAAAAAGGAAGCCAATCTGGTGGTCCTCTGCCATAAACAAACTCTACAACAGAAGAAAGATACTGCTGCAAAAGAGTAAAATCCCATGACTGGAGGAACTCCCTGGTCAACCTCATGAAGAAGCTGAGATCCCTCATAAAATCCTCCAAAGCTAGTTACAAAAACAAAATTGCCACTGACTAAATACAACCACAAAGCATTCTATAGCTATGTCAAGAATCTCAATGGCAACACTCAGATTTGCTCTGAGTTACAGCACAATGGCACTAAATATACAGAACCAGCTGATATTGCCAACATCCTGGCAGACAGGTTCAGTGCTAACTTTACCCCCCCCCCCAGAGGGCCCATCTCTATACCAGAAGAATGCAAAGTTCCTGTAATCATGGCTGCACAGGTAAAAAACACACTCTCCAAAGCCAAGAACGCAGCATCCATGGGACCTGACAATATCCCAGGCTAAGTTCTACACGAACTACAGAATGAACTGGCACCCTACCCAAGTACCATGTTCAATCATAGCCTCACCTCAGGCTTTGTGCCCAATGAATGGCACACCACGACGGTTATCCCACTCCACAAAGGGGGAGCTATGACAGACTCTGGGAACTAACGCCCCATTAGCCTGACGAGTCTGGTCTGCAAGGCCATGGAACGTATCATCATGGAACTCATAAACAAAGACATTGGTAATCTCCAAACTCTGGACCCTACCCAGTTCGGATTTGTAAAAGGCAGATCATGTCTCCTAAACCTGACTGACTTCTTTGAAGCAGTCACCAAAGCCATAGATGGGGGTAAGGTGGCTCACACAGCTCATCTAGATCTTTCCAAGGCTACTGACACCATCCACCACACTGGAATTATAGATAAGCTCACTAAACTAGGTATAAATCCCAGTGTCACAAGATGGGTTGCCAACTGGCTCATGGACAGAACCCACACTGTGAAAGTAGCAGACTCCAAATCCGACTTCAGACCTGTGACAAGTGGAGTACCACAGGGTTCAGTCCTGGGTCCTCTCCTGTTTGGTATCTACTTCTCTGAAGTACAGGCTAACACAGAAGGTCTTTCGCTAACAAAGTTCGCAGATGACTGCAAACTAGGAGCCATAATCGAAACTCCTAATGATATGGACATAATGCAAAAGGGCCTCACTGAGACAGATGCCTGGTGTCAAAGCCATGGCCTGAAGCTCAATGCCAAACAGTGTATTGTCATCCCCTTTGGTAAAAACTCTGTACCCATGAACTACCACATAGCTGGTAGTCTACTTAACGCTGAAAATGTGATGAGACCTTGGGACACAGGTGGACAGTAGTCTATCCTTTGATAATCACATCGCCACAGTGGTCAGGAAATCCTTCTATGCGGCTCACCTCATCACAAAAGGTTTCTCATCCAGAAAAAAAGAGGTCATTGTTCCCCTCTACTCATCACTCATTAGACCCATTATAGAGTACAACGCCCCTTTTGGTATGTACCTCACAAGACATCTACAACAACTGGAAAGGCCACAGAAATACCTCACAAAGAGGATTACTGGCCTCAAACAGATGCCCTACGCAGACCGTCTCAAAAAACTCCAGCCTTACTCAGTCACATATCGCCTACTCAGAGGCGATCTCTGCCTAACATACAAAGCTATGTCAAACCCAGAGCTGTTGGACATGCTCCACTTAAAGAAATCCCAATCCCTCCGAACTACACGCTCTAGGGACCTAAACCTTGTCACCACAATAAACAGAACATGCTGGAGGGATAGATTCCTGTCCCAGAGACTTCCCATACTCTGAAACAGACTACCTATGTCAAACAGAGCACTTCATTAGCACTCCAAGAAAAATCTTGGTGATTGGATGGGAAATAGGAAATTCACCCCAGGGATCACTTCTATGGCTCTGCTCGACAGGGGCACAGGAAAATAATTTTCTTGGGTGGCGAAAGCCAGGGTACATTTTTGGCTACGCTTATATAGGCCCTAGGGCCAATAGCCTAATACCTACCTATGAACCTAAGATAATTAGTGGAAGGAGCTGAAAAACAGCATTTCTTTTTTAGCTAGAAATATCTCTATTTGGTTGGAGTATTTGGCCTGCTTGCTGTACTATGGCTGCGTTTTATTTCTGCAACTCATCCACCCAATTTTTGCTGGGTTCTCATCAGCTCATTCTACTGAGTACAGAGAGATCATATGAGAAGGCTTACCCCCCTTAGTTTCTTAAACTTGAATTATCTTCTGTCCCCCCCTCCCAAAAAAGAAAAGATTGAACTTTATTCATCTGCTTTTACTGTATTTCTGCTTCTTCCTACTTTATTTTGCTTTTGCTGCTTGATCTTAAAAGTGTTCAATTGCATTTATTCTGCTGCATTTATTACTGATGGTTAGTAGCCTGATTAAATTGTAACTGTTATTTTAAGCCTCTTGGTTTTGGTTTAAGCACTTGGGCTTCAGGCCAGTTCTTTTACATTCAGAAGGCTTGTAGTCTACACTCTTGTGGCTGGAGAGGTAGCTTACATCCTTCTAAGTTGGGAATTGCTGGTTGAAGTCTTAGTGTGTCTTTTATTCTAAAAGTGTCTTCGTTCTGGTTTAAGTGCTTGGGTTTCAGGCCAGTTCTTTTACATTAAGAAGGTTTGTGGTCTACACTTTTGTGGGAGGAGAAGATCGCCTTGGCCCTTCTGAGCTGGGAGTTGCTGGTTGAAAGCGTATTGCACCTGCTTATTTGAAGTGTTTTTTTTTTTTTTTTGTTGAAATTAGTGCACATTCTTTGCTGTAGCATATAATAGATTCAGACCTGCTGAATCTAGTTTGGTTTTTATAACTTGATCACTAAGCCAGGACATCTTTTGTAGAGAGGGTTCCCCTGCACCCTAGTGGCAGGAGTGTGCAGTCAGAACTCAACTGATTGAAGGTTGCTGGAACAGGGCTCAGTTTTGAGCGTTTGTACTGATTAATTTGTTTAAATCAGTTTGCGCTCATTTGCTACATAAGCACTATGTTTGTACAGGTTTGCTGCTGTCTGCACATAGTGCATTACCACTCAGCATTGGGCAAAGTTAGTGGTAATAGACACACTTTTGCCTGGAAATTTTCCCTTAGCACTCTGATGGTCCTCTACCGGTCAGTTCTCGTGATTGTCCCTCACTGACAGGTGATACAGTCACCATCCTTTCTTATTTTTTGTCCACTTATTCTGTCCTCTAGTTTAGTAAGGATGATATTCCTGCAAACTACCACATCAATAGCAATACCCTAAGCACACAGTCAGTGGTGAGAGATCTGGGCAGACAGGTTGACCGCAACCTTCGCTTCACTTCAAATATCTCCACAGTAGTAAGAATGGCATTTTATATTGTTCACCTCAAAGACATTGCATCCAGGAAAAAGAGGTTATACCCCCCCCCCAATGTACTTTCCCTCATTGGGCCAATAATAGAAAACAACGGTCCCTTTGATATGTTCCTTTCCAAATACCTGCAGCAATTGGATAGACCACAAAGGTTCCTGACAAAGAAAATTCAGTGTCTTCAAGATCTGTTTTATGTGGACAGACTGAAATCATTGTCACTTTACTCTGTGTCATACAGAATGCTCAGAGGCAATCTGTGCCTTGCATAGAGAGCAATCTCTGACCCGCTCTCTGACCCAGCTTTAATGGAAATGCTGCACATTCAAAAGTCAAATGCCACACAGGGTCACTTGCCAAGGATCTTAACCTGGTATGTAACATCAACAGAACTTGCTGGACAGACAGATTTGTCTCACAGAGGTTGCTGCACTTTTGGAACAGGCTGCCTATTGATATTAAATAAAGGCCCTCATTGGCCTATTTAAGAGTAATTTGGATGATTGGGTGGGTAACTGGAAATTCATCCTGGGGATTCCACCTGTGTCCTTCTTGGAAAGGGGAGATAGGTGCTTATTTTAGTGTCTGCTTGAACCAGACACCCATGAGAACATTAGCTGAACTTGGCTATGCTTGTAAGGGCCCTGGGGCTGTTAGCCTACAAACCTCCTATGATCCTGAAATGTTCGAAAGTACAGAGGATGAGGATGTAGTTAGGACAGTAAGAGATCTGTTTTCTGGTTTGAAATGTCATCAGTTCAGTTGATCTCCTCCTAGGGTTGTTGTCCCTAGGAAAAAGAAAAGGTGAAACATATTTCATCTAAAGACAGTGGGTATGTTAATAAAAATGAATTACTTAGCTTGCAGCCTTTGAAATCGTTAGGATGTTTTATCAGAGGATTCTGATAAGGACAGGGCTTCTCCCACGTCTTCCTCACAAGCACATGACTCCGGTTCTGAGGAGATTGTTTCCTAAGTTTCTATTACAGACCCTACTAAAGTTGTTCTACAAAGAAGTAATTTGCATATAAGGCCGACTAGTAAACAGTGACACTTTTTGGGATCTTTACTTTGCACTGGAAAATTAATTCTGTCTACATTTGAACCAGCTCTTCTGGCTGTTTTTGGTTCATTACTTATGGACTGTTTTGCTTATTGCTGTGACATCTACAACAGATTATCCCAATTGAAAGTGTTGTCCTTTCTGTTCCTTTTTCTGACCCATTCTTATTATTTCCCCCTCCATCAGCAGTAATGCTTCCTGTACTATTCACCTTTGGACATCTCCCATAATTGCTGTGCCCTTTTCCCATATAACAGTAGGATCCATCACTGCAACAACTGAGACAGACATGTATGTAAAAAGCACCTCAATGAGCAGCTACATTAGCAAATGAACACTGCTCCAGACTGTACAAAAAAACACACCCACTACAACTGTTTCCATCATCATTAAATCCAAACAACCAAGAAAATATGTTGCAGAAAATATTTTAAAAAGTCCACTAATGTGTCTGCCTGGAAAAAAAGTAGATTATGTAAGCACTACTTCACTATATTTCAAAGACTGCTAAAAGTTTTCCTGCCAGCATGGGGCTGCAGATAAAAGGAGCACACAGAGGAAACTGTTTGCATTTCCTGAAGTGTTCGTTACCCTTCCCCCAAAGTAGTGAAACCTGAGCTCATAGACTAAAAGCTGCCAGAATGTAAACAAAAGATCACATGACCTACCATCCTAATCAAAACAATCAGGCAAGCAGAGAATCTTGACACTCTCCCTTTAATTACAGCCACCTCATCTCATATTGGGTTAAAATGAATGAGTGACAGTTTGCTAAGCAGGGATGAGATTTTCTATTTAAGAATTAAAAAAAATAATAATAAAAAAATAGAGTAACAGATCGACATTTAACAGCAGTTGCCATGCGTTTCTGCAGAATCCAGTAGTGGTGTTCTCTTCTGGCAGTATAATGAAGCTACATATTTTATCAACTATAGTTTGAACTGATGCTCTGCTGTGTTGGGACACAGACAAAATATGAACAAGAACCATGAACTCTACGTCCAATAAATTTATTTGTAAAACAGCAATAAAAACGTTATGTAGAACAGCAAACCTTTCGAGTGAAAATCTACCAATGCTTCATAAACAATATTTGCATAACGGCTGTATTCATATACATGCATTTTAATTAGCTAGCTTATCAAAATCTTTTTAAAAAGTCAGCGGACTTCAAATAATTAAAACTTAAAAACTCACTACATAAAATGCAAATATTGCATATATACCACAAATACATTCAGAATTACAAACAGAAATACAAATGGGATGCACAGGAAAACAATCCTACTGTAGCTGAGCAGCATTCACAGACTACACTTCTGCCTTCCAGGAAAACAAAGTATTTGCTATTCCATTTATTTTTGCTTTTGTCTGTTCTATACACAGCAGTCAAATCAAAGACAGCAGACAAACCGTTCGCAAATTATTTAAAATGGCTTGTGATTTCAAAGTTTTGCTCTGCTGCGTCTGTGATGGACCAATCTGCTACAATCTTCAAGATGAGACAGGTTTCCAAAGACCACTGCTTTGGTGCAGTGCTTCAGGCCCAATAGTTCAATCATTCCACAAAGACTGCCATATTAAAAAAGACAAAACAGAGTCCTTCACTACCTCTCTTAAAAACATTAACAAAACAAAAACAAGCCACAGCACAGGTTTTACTCTGAATGGAAGCAACCTACTCAATATTATTTTAAATGGCCATTATAAAATTAACACTACTAAACAAGATGACCCTTGTGCATCGGACCATTACTCCATTACTCATTAGTTTTATAATCTACACAGATCATTGAATGAAGACCCCATTCCAAGCAAACTCAAGGATTTGCACAGAGGAAACAAGCAAGGTTTTCACATTCATCAAGTAGCAGAAAAATTTGAAAGCTCAGAATCAACTCTGCACTGACTGACAGAACTAGTCAGAGTCTTCAGCTCTGATGACAGAACAGCAAAACATGTTGCGCAAGTTACCTCTTACTTCTTACATTTCCACAGGACATTCAGATAATGCTGGATAAAGAATTCTGAAGGAAGTAAACAGATGTTCAAGTTTTACCATCATGCACTATTACCTCTCTGAACTAAAGCAGAAGCTATCAGGAAACAATACATGAACTGGCTAGCTAAATAATAGTTAAGCATTCCATACCTGAGTGGTGATCCAATGAGAGAGGCTGGAGGGGTTGGGTTATTCCCTGCATTGTGGCGGCGTCGCACAGCTTGACGCCTAAATGTGCTGCGCTCCCGACGGAATGTCACAGGTTCCTCATTCTCTTGCACAGCTAAATTAACACATAAATGATGTTGAAATAGAGTTCCAGTTAATGAACATATCACAAAATCAATGTCCCACCATGGTTCGCTTGTTCAGTCAACTGTTCTGTCTACTCTTTAATATCTCTATTTATATCTTGTAATCCTATTGCAGGAGCTTATGTACTGTATAATTTATTTGTTGTCATCTTTATTCTATTTGGGGGTTTCCCCCTGGGCCTCCACTGAAAAAGGGCATGTGCCCAGTTGGACTTTCCTAGGCAACAAACATTAAATAAATAAATAAAATGTAGTACTTCCTTTTCTATCAAAAATGGATATCCGATAACATATTTGGACTCTTTCACCAAGCTGTTAATAAACTGCCTAAGAAAATATTGGAACACATCACACAGTACGATATCCTCTTAGAGAAACAGCATGGCTTCTGGTCAAAGTACATTACCTTTACAGACATACCCCTACTAACCAACACCATCTTTAAGGCTTTGATGAAGAGAAACTTACAAGGATGAGTGATTGTTTATAGACCTTAAAAGAGCTTTTGAATATACAGACCACAGCATTCTATTAAAAGTACTCAGACGGTGCCACTTCTCTTTAGTGCATTTCAGGTTCCAAAGTTGCGTACAAGACAGAACCTTAACAATGGATACTGACTCTGCCACCACCAACCTGCTACTTATCTCTATGGGAGTACCACAAGAATCAGTCTTGGATCCACTACATTTTCTTTTTCAAAGACTTCTCATTGTGACATTAAATATGTTATACTCTGATAAGATAGCCCTCACTAGAAAATCAGCATCTCAACTGGAAATCGCCAGCACACAACAAACTGACTTCAGCTTTCTTTGGGACTGGGTGTGCACTAAACTAAACTGAAATAAAAACAAATTTTCTTGCATGCTATTTGGGACTTAAGAAAGGCTCTTCAATACTCAATCCCTTCTGATCCATGACCTGGTTCTCAACATTCCCCTACCATTTCTTACAAAGCAAAAATAATTGAGCCGTTTCTTGGATCAGACTTTCATTCTTATCACATGTATTCAATCTCAGAAGGGACTCGACTGTGGGACAGCTTATAAAATCTCTCAAGTGCTCAAGGCAAGCTATAGCAATCATTTTATTCCCTAAGCTGTAATAACATTGGACTTCCCCCAAAATACACAACCATTGCAAACAAAAAAAAAACAATGGCAGTTCATTCATTTAAACCTCCACTGAGAAGATCACTGCCACCCTGGGTAAATACAAAGTGCAGTTGTGTACACTTAAATGTAGATGTTCGAGTGTATTTCACTGCTGAAGTCATTACATTTGGGTAATCTGCTGGCAGGCTGCCCTCAGTTGGCCTGATTAACAAAGTCTTGGGTCCTGCGTCAGTTGCTGTCCCTTCTTCCATGACATCAGGTCGTCGGGGTATAAAACATGCAGTCGACGCCATTACATCAGTTTTTCTTGCCCCAGATGTCAGGTATTTATGGCAAGTGTACACAACTGTACTACGGTTCTTCGTGTTTCACTGATGCAGTCATTACATTTGGGTAGAATGCCAAAGCTATGGTTGGGGAGGATGGATTTATACAGCATTAGGAGCAGCTATAAGGCCCTGCAGGACAGCAGTGGCAAAGCCAGCTCTGGATTTAGAGAAGAGAGGTAAATGGTAATGTTTGGTGAACGTATGAACTGAGCTCCAGGTAGCAGCTTCTAGAATGTCTCTGGTAGGAACCCCTCTGAGAAAGGCTGCAGAAGTAGATGCAGCCCTGGTGGAATGAGATCTGATCCTCTTGGGGATAGGTTTACCATGGTGCATATAGCAGAAACAAATACAATAGCTTATCCATTTGGAAATAGTCTGCTTTGAAATAGCCTTTCCCTCTGCCCCTGCAGCAAATGCCACCAATAGTTGTTTAGATTTTCTTCGAGATTTTGTCCTGTTTAAGTAGAATCTAAGTTGTATGTGTACATCCAATGAATGCAGAATCCGCCCACCCTTGTTCTGTGGACTGGGAAAGAAAGTTGGCAGATGAATGGTCTGATAAAGAGCCACAATGGATACCACCTTAGACATGAAAGATGGATTGGTCCTGAGAGTCACCCTGTCCGGATGAAAAATAATGAAAGGCTCCACTGCCATAAGAGCCTGTAATTCTGAAATTCTTCTACCTGAAGTGACTGCTAAAAGGAAAGCTGTTTTCCAGGATAGAAATTTTAGGTCTGCAGTAGCAGCTGGCTCAAAAGGAGGGAGAGTGAGTTTTTCCAAAACAAAATTGAGGTCTCATGCAGGAGTTGGTGCTCTCCTGGGAGGTCTTAAATTTTTGGCCCCTCTGAGATAAGGCTATAGCAGAGGATGAGAGAAGAGGGGAGGGTTCTGTGTTGTAATGAGCTGAAATGGCAGAGGCATGGATTTTTATGGAAGAAAACGATAGGACCTTGTGAAGCATCTCAGTTAAGTATTGCAGAATCTGAGGAATATTGGGCATTGCTGTGCTTATTCCTTGTGATTGGTTCCAGGCACATAATCTTTTCCATTTGTCAGCATAAGATTTTCTAGTACTAGGCCTTCTAGCCTCCAAAATGACATCCATCACAGGTTTGCTGAGGGATGCCAAGGGTGAAATTAGTTGATTAGCCATGCTGCAAGATTCAAAGCTTGGAGCAGAGTGTGCAGAATTTGGTAGTTCTGCTGAGACAGTAGGTAAGGTGTCTGAGGCAGGTGCCACGGAGGAAGGTGACACATTGCGCAGGAGAGGGTACCAGTGTTGGCGAGGCCAGTCTGGAGCAAACAGAATCATTTTTGGTCTGTCCTGTCTGACTTTTAGTAGAACTTTGGAGAGCAGAGGCAGAGGGGGAAAAGCATAGACGGATAGGTTTTTCCAGCTGAATGATACAGCATCCACTCTCCAACCTTTTTTGTGATGAATTCTTGTGCAGAATTTGTCCAACTGATAGTTCTGGGGAGAGGCAAAAAAGATCTACGTCTGGGCTCCCCCATTTGTGTAGCAACATGTTGAAAACTTGTTTCAGTTTCCATTCGTGTGGGTCCATAAGATTTCTGCTTAGCTCGTCTGCGAGAGTATTTACCTTTCCTGGCAGGAATTGAGCTTGTAGTTGTATGTGATAGGTCAAGGCCGTGTTCTACAATGGCATGGCTAGTTTGCAAATGGGTTAGGAATGTGCTTCTTTATGTACCACATAATTGTGGTGTTATCTGTCTTTATCATTACTTGTCCTGGATGAAGGTAGTCCTTGAAGGCTGTCTGTGCATTCTGTACACCTTGCATCTCTTTCTGATTGATAAGTAGGTGCATTTGATTTGTGCTCCATTTGCCCTGAATGCACTTTCCTGCCAGATGAGCCCCACAAGCATAGTCTGATGCATCTGTAGATAGAGTTTGGGTGGCAGAGGGTGGAGTGAATGGCAGTCCCTTGTTTTGGTGGCAGGCTTCTGCCCACCAAAGGAACTCTAGCTGCAGGCAAGCTATAATAGGAATCATTGTTTCCAGGCTGTGACAATGTTGACTCCATAAACTTAAGTACCACTGAAGTTTCCTCATATGCAGTCTTGCATATGGAATTAGAAGAATGCAGGAGGCCATGAACCCCACAGCTTGCATAATTTGTCTTGCAGATAGCAGGGTTTTTGTGGCCATCTGTGTGAAGTAAGTCACCAATTGAATTTGCTTTTCTGGCACAAGGTAAGTCATCTGGGCAGTTGTATTCACGCTTGCACCCAGGAATGTAATTTTTGAGAGGGTACCAGTTGTGATTTATTTTCGTTTATGGTGTACCCTAGACAAGTTAGAACCCTTTTTACAAACGCCAGATGCTTTAGAACAATGTCCTTGTTTTCTGCCTGAATTAGACAATCATCCAGGTATGGATATATCTGAATATTTCTTTGCCTGCAAAATGCAATTACTGGAGCCAGGCACTTTGTGAAGACCCTAGGTGCAGTAGATAAGCCAAAGGGCAGTGCAGAGAACTGGTAATGCAAGTAGCCTGCTTTGAAGCGGAGGTATCTTCTGCAAGATTCCCTGATTGGGATATGCAGGTAAGCCTTTTTTAAGTCTAGAGTTACCAACCAGGCATCTTTGCCTAGCATAGGTAGTAACTGTTGGAAGAGTCAGCATCTTGAATTTTGGAATGTCCAGAAATGCGTTTAGAGTGGATAAGTCCAGAATTGGATGCCATGATTTGTCTTTTCTGGGTACCAGGAAAAGTCTTGAATAAAAACCTTGTCCCTTTTCCTTTTCTGGTACTGGCTGAATAGCCCCCATATTCATGAGGCACAGAACTTGTTTCTGGGCCTCTGCCCACTGATTTGGGGGCAGATCTGGCCATCCATTTGGGATTGGCAACATGTGGAAATGAAATCTGTATCCCTGGGATACTATATTTAAAACCCATTTGTCCTGGGTAATAAGTTGCCAGTTTCATGCATGAAGTGCTAGTTTCCCCCCAAAGGGGCAGCTAAAAGGTAAATGCTTGGTGATTGTAGAGGGAAGTCACTGAGATGGTTTACCATAGGGACGTGCCTTGTTGTTTCCAGATTTGGAGGTGGAGGCATCCCATTGTTTTGTTCCAAAAGTTCCTTGTGACTGAAACTTGGAGCCTTTGGAATGTCTGGATTTGACTTGAGCGAAGGGACTGGAAAGGACCAGTTCTTAGTAGGCCAGTGCCTACTAAATCTTGGAGGTTGCACTTGTAAGAAATCTTTCACAATTTGCATAGATTTAGCTTTATCTTCCATCTTTTTTAACACTTCTTCAGCCTTATTACCAAAGAGACGGCCCTGTTGTAAAGGAGCATCCAACAATTTTGCTTTAACATGGTCAGGCAGAGTTTGCTCTTTGAGCCAAGCATGCCTTCTTAGCACAGATCCAGTTTCAGCAGCCCTGCAAGAGGCCTCCAAGGAATCAAAACTACATTGCAAAGTATGTTTTCCAACGTGTTCAGCTGAATGTAATAAATCCTGCAAATCTTTATTTTCCACACAGTCAGAGATTAACATCACTTTCTGTTTAATTAGTCCCATGATATGCTGTTGATATTTAAGCATATGAAATTGACAGTTTAAAGCCCTGAATGCCAAGGTTGCAGATGTGTAAACCTTCTTACCCCATCTATCCAGCGCCCTGGAATCTCTATCAAAAGGGGTAGGATTTTTAGCAGTAGAGCCCTTAATGCCCTTGGGACCCTGAGAATTGGTTTCAGCATCAGCAATAGGATTTTTGAAAAGGAATTTGTGGGAGTCACGAACCCTGTAGTATCTGTCTGGCTTACAAGGAACCAGAGGCAGAGAATCAGGAGTCATACTAGATTCTGAAAAAAACATCAACAATGTCTAGAACAAGAGGTATAGCCAAAGGCCTTTGCTGAGGAAGAAGACAATCCCCAAGTCAGTTTTTAGATTCAGAGAAATCCTGACTTTCTCAGTGGAAATGTTCCCTTAAGGTATGTACAGTTTCCCCAAAAGAAAAATCCTCAGGGGGAGAAGCAGAAGGAATGGAATCTTCTGCATCAGAGTCCTCATAAGTAGGAATAGACAAATCCTGATCATTAGAAGAGTCAGAAGAAATAGAAGATTCATAATCAATGTCTTGCCTAGGAGGGGGTTGGCTACCCCTGATCAGAGTAATTAAATCTTCAGCCATTTTGATCATTTGTTTTTTAGACATAGGAGCCTGCACATGTGGCCCAGGCATCAGTTTTTTAGACATAGATTTAGATTTTGGCCTTAGTTTTGAAGATGGCATCGGTCTAATATAAAAATCTGTAGGCCTGAAAACACCCTCAGAAGCCGGTGCCTGCACAGCGGCTCCGGACCCATCTAAGACAGAGACATCCATGGGTTCCATAACTGAAGCATCTCACGGCATACCGGACTCTGAATGGGTCTCAGTAGAGGCCTGCGAATCAGAAGCAGCGGGTATCAGGGGCTGCGAAAGTGCCTTAATGGAGTACAGGCGAACTGGCGACTGGCTTAGGAGAAGTGTCGTCAGTTTTGGACCTCGACGGTCTGTCTTTTTCTTTGCGTTTTTTAGGTATTCCGGTAGTCTGATTGCTAACCAACGACATTTCTGGATAATTAAATCTTGAGCCAAAATATTTAGAAGCAAAAATATACAGATGTTTAATCGTTCATTGATTAAATTTACCACAAAACCGACAGCAAGGCACGTTGTGGTCAGGGCCTAGGCAAGTAATACAGTACAAATGAAAATCCTTATGAGGTATTTGCTTCCCACAAGAAATGCAATTATTAACTTTTACTGACATCGGTAAGGAGCAAGAAAATGTTTCCACAATGGGGTACTTAGCTTTTAGTTGAAGACTTCGGTTCTGAAACTCAAACAAATATTTCAGGAGTCGGCCGACCGGCACTTGTGAACTGCTTCTGCTTCGGGCACCGAGCGGCAAGAAAGACTGATGTAATGGTGTCGGCTGCATGTTTTATACCCCTGAAGACCTGATGTCATGGAAGAAGGGACAGCAACCGATGCAGGACCCAAGACTTTGTTAAACAGGTCGACTGAGGGCAACCTGCCAGCAGATTACCCAAATGTAATGACTGCTACAGTGAAACACAAAGAACATCTGGATCTCAATTGGTAGGACAGCCTCCTTTCTCCTAAATCTTTTGTCACCACTGCATGAACTTTTCTGATCACCTCAAACAACCCATTCTATTTAGAACCTTGTCCTACTCACTTACAAACCCTGACACTAACCTACTCATTAAGCCTCCCTTCAGTAAAACAAAAATATCATACTACAAAAAACTGGCCCAAAACAGTGGAACATGCTGCAAATTTAAAGTGGTATTTAAAAACTCGCTTTAGAAAGTACTACAGACACTCTTGTTACTGTTATTGCTCAGACAATCACAAACAAATCTACTCCTCGCAGATTCTTTTGCAATCTCCATCTACAGTTTTTTTTCCCTCCTGATAAGTTAATCAACTATAGGTCAAAAATGTGATTGGTTAAGTGTGCTTAAAAGCTGTTTAACCTAGATATCTGAAGCTTGGCAGACCATCTAGTATTGCCACCTTTTCAAATGCCAAAAGTGGGAAAATTTTATGGTAACGTGGTATTTTCCAGAACAAACCATATGCAAAACCGGTGCAAAGGACAAGAAATGTTTTGTCAAAATAAAAACTCACTATTGTGGAATCTGAGTTGTTTTTGTTGTTTCACATAACATTAGGACATTTTAGGTACAAAATCACCTTTTTATGCAACTATAAGGAAATTTAAGAAATAATTTTTTTCTTAAAATCTCGACATTTTCATGTTTTTTCTCAGGAAGCAATGGCCCAGAGACCGTCTCATTTAAAAAGGGACAGGTAACAACCCTAAGGCCATCACTATGTAAACATCTTTGCTTTGTAAATACTGTACTTCATCTGTGTTTTATATTTGACAACTGAATACAGTGCTATACAATTAGGTAGTGCTCTCTCTAACAATATGGTTTCCTAATTTTGTGCTACTGCTTCACTGTGCACCTCCACATACTGTAACTAATAATGTTTTGTTTTCTGCATACATTTTTGAACAATGGCATAGTGTAAAAAGAAGTTATGTAATCACCATAATGTTCTATCTGTGTTGCCCATTTTCATTCTTCCTCAACCACTGGGTTTGGATCCGAACCACGGATCCAACTTGGTCGTTACTATAGCTTGTGGCCAAATGAAACTCTCGAGCTCCTCCTTTCCCGTAATGCACCAACCCCTAACATACCTCAGATCTTGTTTGCTAGACAACATAAGTTAGAAATATTAGAATAATGTTCCTGACAAAGGAAACCTATATCTGGAACTCCATACAAGACACTATGGTGTCTTAACACCTCATTCTTCCAGAAGTCCATGACAACAAAGGTTGGGGGTTAGTGGGCTGGGAGCTGAGGAAGAATGAAAATGGAAAACACAGATAAGGCATTATGATAAGTATTTAACTTCTTTATCTGATGTCATCATTCCTCAATCACTGGGACAGAGTCCCCAGCTACCTAAAATCCCGGGTGGACTCTAAAGAAGGACATTTCTGAGCACTTTTGAACCAAAGGCTGCTCTTCCCCTTAAGACCAGATCCAATCTGTAATGAGTAATAAAAGTATGATAATTTGTTCAAGCAGAAGCTGCGCAAATGACATCCATGGAATGATTACATAAAAATACTGACGAGGTTGCCATAGATCTAGTAGAGTGAGCTCTTACAAGGTTTTGATAATGAAAAGCCACTTTATTATAAACAAAAAATATGCAGTCAGTAATCCATCTTGCCAATGTCACCTCCAACAGATTTGCTTAGTTTGTTGTCTGCAAAAGATATAAATAACTGATTGTACTTTCTAATCTCTTTTGTTCCATACAAGTAGAAGTGCAATGGTGTGTGAACATCCAGAAAATGTAACATTCACTTCTGTTTACAAATTTTGGAAAGAAAATGACCAAATTAATAGAATAATTAATACTGAATTCTGACACCACCTTAGGAAAGAAAGTATTATCCTTATGGAAAATCAAGTAAGGAGGTTTAGAGGATAACACTTGAAGTTCTAAAATTCTTCTGGCTGAGTTAATAGCCACAAGAAATATTTTCCAGGTCAGAAATTTAAGATCACATTTCCCTGCTGGCTCAAAGGGAGAATGGATTAAGGCCTGCAGTATAAGATTTAAATCCCATGGAGGAGTAGGATCTTTATAAGATGGTCTAAGTAAAACAGTACCTCTTAGGAAGACATTGAATATCTTAGTAGAGGCTAGGGAGGAATTGTCAACTCCTATATGAAAGTTAGAGATTGCTGCCAACTGAACTTTAGCAATAGAAGAGTTAGCTCCTTTATTGAAAATTTCTGCCAAAAATTCTAGGACACTGTGTAGGGGATTGAAAAGGGATCAATATGTTTTTGATGCGCCCAATAAACAAATCTCTTCCATTTACTTTTGCAAATTTTCCTAGTAGAAGCTTTACGGGAAGACAAAAGTATATGATGTACAGGAGACAACAGCATAAGTTGTCTGGCTATTAATGTAAGTGGAGAAACCATGTTGTTATAGCTTAAGATTTGAGATATCCGGATGAATCATGCCTGTTGGGTGACACAGGAGGTCTGGAATAGGATCCATAATCCAAGGTGGGTAAAGATGTGGCCAAAGGAAGGGGAACCAAACCTGTCAAAGGCAGGAAGGTGCAGAGAGGATCACTTTGCTTTTCAGCCTTGCAGCTTTTTTAGAAACCGGAGAATCAATGGAGTTGAATGATGAGCATAAAGGGCAAAAAAGCTGCTACACGTTGTTTAGAGGAGAAGCAAAAAGATCGCAGCAAGGCTGGCCCCACTGATGTAAATTCCCTTCAGTCACTTTCATGTTGACAGTCCACTCATAAGGTAGTAGAATGTACCTGCTGAATTTGTCTGCTATCATGTTGGACTTCCCCGGAATGTGCATCGCCATCAGAAAGCAGTTGACTGAGATCACCCATTGCCACACCCTCAGCACTTCTCGACACAGGGGGTAAGATCTGGTTCCTCCTTGTTTGCTGATGTACCAAACTACTAACATACTGTTTGTTTGAATCACAACTATCCCGAGAGATAGAGCATCCTGAAAAGCTAGCAGTGCTAAAAGCACTGCTCCCATCTCCAGGACATTTATATACAAATTGGTCTCTTTGGGGGACCAAGTGCCTTGGACTGTTTTCTCAAGGAAGCACCCCCCCCACCCAATCTGGGCTACATCCATAGTCACTATGGCCTTGGGTTGAGGGAGAATGAACAGACGACCTTGTAAAACCTGATCTGACCTTATCCACCACTAAAGGTAGTTTTTTGTATGCTTGTGTGATCCTTATTTGAACTGACATCCGCTGATAAAGAATTGACCATTGAGATGCCAACATCCACTGTAGAATTCTCATGTGAAATCTTGCCAGGGGGACCAGAATTATGACCGCTGACATTGAACCCAAGGCTTGAAGAATCAAGTGGACTGAAATTTTAGTGCAGTGAACAAGATTCATGACCTGGAATCTCAATGTCTGGCCAGGGGAAGTGAAGCTATTGCAGACACTGTATTGAAAATTACCCCTATGAACTCCAGTGTTTGAGAGGACTGTAAATGAGATTTGTTGCAATTTATTGTAATTCCTATAATGGAGCAAGTTTTGAGTACCCGGTCTCTCATTATTATGAGTAGATGCCTGGGGGGGAACAATGATGAGCCGGTCATCTAAATAACAGAAACACCCAGAATCCCCGTAGTCTCAAGTGAGATGGCACCATCGCCACGCATTTGGTCAGCACCATGGAGGTTGTGGTGACAGCAAACAGCAGGGCTCTGAACTGACAGCAACTGGCTCCAAGCCAGAACTGCAAAAACCTTCTGGACCACTTGTTCATTTTTATGTGATAGTACGAATCTTGAAGGTCTATCGAGCACACCCAATCATACTTGCCTAGAAACAGCAGGATGGGCTGAAATGTGATCATCTGAAATGGACTGCTAAACTGCAGTTTGCTGCGATCCAGAATTTGTCTCCAATCCCCTGTTTTCTTTGGCACTAAAAAAGACTTGAGTAAGTTCTGTATTCTCTCATCTGATGGGACCTCTTGGATGACTTCTACCAGCTTTTGTATGTCTAGTGCTGCTGCTTTCCTCTGACTGGGTGGAACATCAAGAAACTTTGAGGATAGAGGCAGTAGCGAAAAAAGGAATTACATAACCACTGGAAATAATCCTCTGCACTCATGTTATGTTTTGATACATCTAGCCAGGTTCTCTCTAGTGCAGGGATAAACTCCAGATTGCGCCCAGAGTTGGAAAATCGTGCTTCCTTTCAGGAATGCTGGTTGGGCCTGTCAGAGAAAGTGTCTTTAGAGCCCTGGTTTTGCAGGCCACCTCTGATGTGTGGGTGGCGTCTTCCATTTCCGTTCCCCCCTCTGCCTCTGGGGAGAACCATCTCCACACGGACCTTGGAAAGGACCCTGAGATTTTCTGAACCACATTTTCCGTCTTCCTCATTGGTTCCTAGGGAAGGTCCTTTGAGGGGTCGAAAAACACACTCCTACAGTAGAGTGTGTCTTTCCATCTTTCTCATACCTGGCGAGTGTGTCCTTCACTTTGGGGCCAAACAAGGAAGATCTGTCAAAGGAAGCACTGATAAAAGAAGACTTGAAGGGCTCCACAAAAATCACACAAGCACATCCAGGCATGCCTCCTTAATGAGATGCCTGAACCTGCCGCCTCTGAGGCACCCTCAGCTGCATGACATATGAGGCTCACGGACAAATTAGAAATACACTGTAGGGTTGTCAACTGCAAGGCTACTGAAGCTTGAGTTTCTACAGTAGAGGTCCCTGAAAAAAAGTATGACAGTTCTTTTATCAAATCTTTTTGCAATTAGTGAAATGTGCCAAATAGTTCAACAACCTAAGAGTGAAAGTCACTGAAGCGTAACCACACTTCCCAAATCTTTCCAAAACCCTAGACTGTTAGGGGAATGGGCAGTGGAATTTTGCTCCGCAAGTTCCTTCTTCAGAAGGTAGAAGGGCCAGTTCCAAATGCCTCCAGGAACATTGATTCCTCAATGAAAAGGATTCTGGGAGGAACAACCATCCCATTGTTTGAGGATCTCTAGAATGTCTCCAAATGAGACGTCTTTGGGTGGTTATCTAGGGAATCTCTACCCTTTGTCGAAATTGGTGTCTTCTGTGATAGATTCCTGCTTAGAATCTAAGTGCCTCCTTCTGCACCTTCTCCTCTGGGGTACTTCCTCAGTAGGATGTTCCAGGGAAGTGCCGGAAGAAATGGTAACGCCCTGCTTGGTAGCCTGGAGAGGTTGGACTGGTTCTACCTTTGGAGTCAAATGTCGAGGCTGAAGGAGCAGAGATGCATGAGATGCTGAAGTAAAATCTAAGGAGAGAAGAGATCATCTGCCCCATCAAAGCAGAGAACACCTTGTCCACTAACTCAAAGGCAGACTATAAGGAAACTGATGGAGCCTAGAAACCATGCTTCTGCTCCATCGGCTCCATCAGCCCCGAAGGCAATCCATCTAAAGCAGTGCTTGGATCCGAGCTGTCCAAAGCCAACACTCCGAGGGACAGAGATGACTCTGAAAACTTTGGCGTCAAGACTAACATCTCACATCCAACTGGGAATCTTCAGCTTAAACAGCCACATGTCTTCGACCTTGCCAGAGCTGGGGTGCTCACACAGAAACCCTCAGATCAGAAGCCACGACTATCCTCTGATCCAGACAGTCTCAGCAAACTTGGATCCAAGTACTCTGAAACGAAGTGTCGAATCAGAAAAAGAGCTGATACTGGAGGGGTAGAGATGACCAAGACTTCCTGACCCAAAGGGGTAGAAGCCGGGAGAACCCCCATCTCTATCTATGTCAAAAGAAACTTCTTCATCGTTCTATCTACGCAAGACTCAAAGAATGAGATAAGGCAACTAACGGAGATTTGGAACGTTCTCTCTCTAAGACGACAGAAGGGACCCTAGATAGTACTGGATCTAAAAAGGGAGACCATCAGGTCCGAGAAAGTGGTTTAGGATCTGACATACTTGGATCCAAGGACACTTTATTGGATTCTGTCTAAGTCTTCGAGCCAGAAGGCTTAAGATCGAATATGGACTTATTTAGTGGTGGCTACAGATGGCAGAGTTGAAGATCCTGACTTCTTTGGGGACTTTTATGTAGTCTCTTCTGAAGTTGTCTTAGAGGGATGAACCCAGATATGGCTCCCAAAAAAGTAGTAGGCAGTAGACCCTTTAGCATCAACTTATTTTTTATAGTTCACTTTAGCTCGCAGATTAAAACTCTTGCAAATACTGCATTCTACATCAAGATCTCTGGGCCTAAATAACAGATGCAAAGATAATATGAATCACAACAAGGTAGCTTATGGCCACACTTCCTACAGTTTTTAAAACCTTTTTTTCAGATATTTTGAGAAAAAAAAAAAAGATAGGAGGAATTTTTTTAGTAAGAGTAAGGAGGAATGAAAAATGTAAAGTAGCAATAATGGTACATGACATACACCAACAGTGTAAGAGGAAAAAGTTAAAATGTTTTAAGATTTTAAGAACTGAGAAAGAAATATGAACAATTGGAATTGATAAATACACTAAGTGTACAAAGGAATAAAAAAGAAGAAAAAATTTACTGGAATAACACATCTTTAAATGCATTCCAAAGCAAAGCTGATCACATTTATACTCGAAAGCGGCAAACGAGATCGAAGGTATGTTAGAGGTTGGTGCATTATGGGTAAGAAGGAACTTGAAAGTTTCAGTTGCCCACGAGCTATAGTAACAGCACAGCTGGGTCCGAGGTCCAAATCCGAACCCAATGGTTGATGAGTGAATGAAAGTTGACATCGGATCTGGCTGTTTCTAACTCTGACTTGTGGCCATGTCATGCCTGAAATGGGTCTTTGGGCCAATAAACTTACCTGCCTAACAAAAAAAAAATCACCAGACTAGAAAAGTATAAAGAAGAAACAAGTATATGGCTTATGGAGGCAAAAAAAACATATTCAAAAATTGAACCCAGTACAGCAAACATCTTTTCTGTTGCTACTTTGGCACCTATTTTTATTAAAGTTCTAACAGTATTACTTAGAAGAAGAAGAGGTAACTGCACATTTCCTTACGAAAAATACTAAATTCAATTCAAACAAACTGAAAGCCAACATCTTTGTTATTAAAGATGTAAGCACAATATCCTTTTAAATTAAAAGAATACTTGTAGCAGCAATACAATGTGAGATGAAATTTAAATTAACTACTGAAAAGTACGACACTCATGAGATGGGCCACAGAAATACGAATGCAGAAGCTGTGGTACTGATATTAATGAATACCCTGCCTGAATGTATAAAACTGTTTGCATGCTGTTACGTTAGATCTGTTCCATATACAATCCATGCACTGACTATGTACCTTACCAGGTTTTTCCACCCAACCTGTCCTTCCCTCGAATGGCTCAATCTGTGCTGAAAAGAAAACTATCATCCTGAAAACTAAAAGAAAAGCATTTCTGCACTGTCCCTCGCTAAGGAAAAGGACTGCAAGGTCTATATCTTAAGTGTAACTGTTGTGCTAATAGACTACTTGGCTGAACTGAGTCTACAGCTAGCCTTGGGTCCATAGTAAAAGATAGCTTAACAGTCTTAGACTCCATAGTCAGGCTGCTGTAATAAGTAATAAAAAAAGCATTCTACAACTCAAACTGCCTGCATAACATCCCCCCTGCTTACTTCAACTCACAGTTGCTAAAGAAATAAAATATCTGTACAAAATTCAGGTTAAAAGCTTGCTTTCTCCCAACAGTCAGTAAAACTGCCTGGTAAGCTACAAACTTTGTTTAATACAATATTGAGTAAAACACAGCTCACTTTTAAAAGAATTGAGTAAAACTGAGTAAATTGCAACTCACTTTAAAAAAAACTGAGTAAAAACACTGTAAAGTTGTATTCTTTAAACCTGCATACTCACAGACCCTGGAAATCCTTGTAATTTGGTATAGCTTCGCTTGGGCTCGCTCTGCGCCCCACTCTGCCCCCAAATCTCACCCGCCCCCACTACTGCTAAATTTAAGCCCAATAAACCACTCCCTCCTCCTACAACCTATCACTGATAACCCACACCTCAATACACCACCCCTTCCTGCCAACAACCCTCTTAATTCTCCACCCACGTTCCTTACCAAGTACCACTACTATCAAGATGAGACCAATTATGTTCCTCAGTTATATTGCCTGGGCTATAAACTCCTCACCATCTATGAGAACCAGCCCTATCTTGGCTTTCACCACCCCATATCTCATACCATCTCTGCTCCCACCTTGAGTGGATCAGACCAATCCCTAGCTCACTACAAACCTTTCCTCTCCACTTTTAACCACCACCAACTGACTAGACCACAGACCATCTCCACCAAAACTAGATATTATCATAAAATAATACGTAAAGCGCTGAAACTGATAATCACTGTACAATTTACTCTGATGAGGAAAGGAGACATCCACCTAACCCTGGACCCACCCTTCCCACAAGCTCCCAGCCCACTACCACCTTCAACATATGGCCAAATGCAAGGTCCCCTAACTCTCTCCTGACCTGTCACCTAAACATCAGGAGTATTAAGGTCCATAATCTTCATGCGCTTCTAGCCACCTACTCGCCTGATGTGCTATGACTTACAGAAACCTGGCTAAAACCAGGAACTAAAATGATGAGGTTATCTCACCAGGGTACAACATACTTAGACTAGACCGAAACACCAGGAAAGGTGGAGTAGCAGCAGTTTTGTTTAAAAACACAATTGATGTCACACTAGCCCCACAGCAACCCCCCTTGTTCAATAATGCAGAAGCTCTAGTTAGCAAACTACAGCTTAACAAAAGTAAATCTATATTCATTGCCTGCATTTATATCCCCCAGGCAACAATGCAAATACCCCAGAAGACTTCCTCCAATGGCTTTCCAACACATATCCCCATGAAACTATGGTGTTAGGAGACATTAATATTGACTGGAACAATTGTTCCTCAATCTCCCACCATCCATATAAACCTTGACGGCTACACCCAACTTGTATCCTCACTCGCAAGAATAAATAAATCCAACTACAAAGGCAGTATTCTGGACTGGATTCTTATCAACAATCACCCAGAACTGTATAACTCAGGTACCCTTCCCACATGATATAAGTGACCACCTACTCACTTACATCATTAAGCATAAAGTAGATAACCACCACCAAGTTCTTTACAAAGCTATCAGAAACAACAAGAACTTTAACTCCACTGACTTTCAGAATGAAATCAGAGCATGCAACTGGGCCACACTTAAAGAACTTCCACTAGATGAAACTGTAGACTATTTTAATTCTAAATTCCTCTCCATTCTAAATTCCCAAGCTCCTATCAGCACCCTTAGAGTCAAAACTAAGACCGCCCCTTGGCTCTCTAAAGTAACCAAAACAAGAAGTTATGTACTCACCATAACGTTCGATGTATGTAGTCCATCTCGCCTGACATTCTTACTCGCGGGTTCGGAGCCGAATATCAGCTCCGACTCGGCCAACTTTTATTTACTAGCTCAAAGTCTCCCATTGGCTGGGCCAAGTAGGTATCCCATGCTGCACTGCTCCATTACCTCAGATCTAGTTTGCTGCGAATCCAACAATCACACCTCATGCATAACAATCCAATAAGGTAGAACACTATCAAGGGGAATAAGAAAAACAAACTACCATTGAAGGGTACTCTAGCACCAATCCCAACCTCCAGATCCTCCAGGAAGGGGCAGGTGGGAGGGTACGCAAGAATGTGAGGCGAGATGGACTACATACATTGAACGTTATGGTGAGTACATAACTTCTTGATGTTATGTAGTCCAATCTCGCCTACATTCTTACTCATGGGACAGCGTCCCAGCCTCTATCCTGGGAGGCTCAAAGGAAGATACTCCTGAGGACTGTGGAACCAAAGCAAGCCTGGCCCCTAGAAGCCACATCCAGTTTGTAATGAGAAATAAAGGTGTGCGGGGAAGCCCACGTGGCAGCAGCACAAATATCATCCAAAGATAGTCTGGCATGGTATGCCATAGACGCAGAAACAGCCCTAGTAGAGTGAGCCTTGACGGGAAATGGTAGATTTTTTTCCTGCTGAAGAATAAATAAAGGAAATACAATTCGAAATCAATCTGGAAATGGTAACCTTGGAAATAGGGGAACCTGCTCTATTTTCTGAAAAGGAAACAACCAATTGGTCAGATTTTTGTAGGTGTTTGGTCCTGTGTAGATAGAATCGTAATTGTCTGTGCACATCCAGTTGACGAAATCTAAACTCTGCCTTGTTCGAGAATTGAGGGAAGAACACTGGCAGCTCAACAGACTGATTAAGATTAATAGTAGATGTTACTTTGGGAAGAAAGGACGGATTAGGTCTAAGAGAAACTCTGTCCTTATGAAAAATTAAATACGGGGGTTTGATGGAGAGAGCTTGAATCTCTGACACCCGTCTGGCTGATGTGATGGCTATTAGGAAAGCTGTCTTCCAGGACAAAATCTTTAACTCACAGGTGGCAGCCGGCTCGAAAGGTGGGGAAGTAAGGGCTTGCAAAACAAAGTTTAGATCCCAGGGCATGATAGGTTCTGACACAGGAAGCCAGAGTAATAAGGTGCCCTTTAGAAAGGCCTTACAGAGTTTATGGGCCATAAGGGAAGGCTCATAGGAGGTATGAAAGTTTGAAATAGCTGCCAGCTGGACATTAATGGTAGCGGACGCACAGCCCTGCTGAAAGAGCATGGACAAGAAATCCAAAACAGCAGCAATTGGGGCTGTGTAAGGGTCAATTCCTTGGGCATGAGCCCAAATAGAGAATCTCTTCCATTTGCTGGAATAAATCTTCCTAGTCGAAGACTTATGAGAAGAGGATAAAATGTGCACCACCTCAGGTGAAAACCGATGAAGTCTGACTAATGACAAAAGTGGAGTAGCCAGGCTGTCAACCTGAGGGTCCGCAGGGAGGGATGGAACTGTCCCGACATGTGTCAGTAGGTCTGGTACTGGGTCCAGAATCCAAGGACTATCCACAGCGAATGGATGGAAAAAGGCGAACCAGACCTGGTGAGGCCAGTGTGGGGCAATTAGAATCATCTTGCTTCCCAAGGATATGGCGTTCTGAATCACTCTTGATAACAGAGGAAATGAAGGGAAAGCATAGAGCAAACCGGAGGGCCAATCGTGGACTAGAGCATCCCTGGTTGACTCCCCCTGTGGGGGGATCAGGGTGAAGTAGTTGCTGCATTTGGCATTGAGGGGATTGGCAAAAAGATCACAGGAAGGCTGACCCTACCTGCTGGAAATCTGTTCCACAACCAGACGGTTCAGGGACCACTCGTAAGGCATCAGAATACCTCTGCTCAGCCTATCTGCTATCAAATTGACCTTCCCCGGAATGTGCGTTGCCACTAGAAACCGTTGGGAAGACACTGCCCACTGCCACACTCGCAAGGCCTCTCTGCACAGGGGGTAGGAACTGGTTCCTCCTTGTTTGTTTAGATACCACACAACAGACATGTTGTCCGAGTGTATTGCAATCGTCCCCAGAGGAAGAGAGATCTGAAGTGCTCGCAACGCCAGTAACACCGCTCTCATCTCTAAGACATTGATGTGCAGATGTACCTCGTGATCTTGCCACGTGCCTTGGACCGTCCTGCCAAGATAATGCCCCCCCCCACCCCATCTGGGAGGTGTCCGTGGTCACCGTGGCGACAGGTGACGGAGGAATAAGAAGTTATGTACTCACCATAACGTTCCATCTGAGTAGGTATCTTCATTTGTCTGCAACCTTTGGGATACGGATCCGATCTCGAATCCGAGCCGGCAACTTCTACCACAGCATAGATCCGAGCTCCTAGCTCCTCCCTTTACCCATAATCCCCTGCCAACCCTGACTGACCTCAGATCAAGTTTGCCCGATATAACAACTGTTACTGTGCCCCGGAAGGGGCTTATCTAAGACAGATCCTAAACAGAAATATAGGTCAGGGGGAAGGAGGGGGGGATGGTTGCAGACAAATGAAGATACCACTCAGATGGAACGTTATGGTGAGTACATAACTTCTTAATCTGAAGTAGGCACTTCATTTGTCAGCAACCTTTGGGACAGAGTCCCCAGCTACCTGAATCCTGGGTGGCCGTTATGGAAGAATATTCCAGAGCACTGCAGAGCCAAAGGACGCCCTACCTCTGGAGACAACATCCAGTTTGTAATGGCTGATAAATGTATGAGATGAAGCCCAAGTGGCTGCGGAACAAATATCATCCAAGGGGACCCTGGATTTAAAAGCCGCCGAAGTAGCGACGGCCCTAGTAGAATGAGCGCGGACTCCCTGAGGTGCAGGCCTTCCCGAACTCTGATATGCCAAGAGGATACAACTAGCTATCCACAGTGACAGGGTAACTTTAGAAATTGACTTGCCTAAATTGGTTTTGGCAAAGGAGACAAACAACTGGTCAGATTGCCTATGACCAGCAGTTCGATGAATATAAAAGCGTAATTGTCTGTGCACATCCAAGGAATGCAGTTTGTACTCTCCTTTGTTCTGGAAGTTGGGAAAGAACACGCGAAGATTAATAGATTGATTAATATTAGCTTCCGAAGATACCTTAGGCAGAAAGGACGGATTGATCCTGAGGTAAACTCTATCCTGATGGAAGGCCAAATACGGCGGTTTAACACAGAGAGCCTGAAGTTCAGAGACCCTTTTAGCTGAAGTAATGGCCACCATGAAGGCCGTCTTCCAAGAGAGGTATTTAAGATCAACCGTAGCCACCGGCTCGAAAGGGGGGCTTGTCAAGGCCTGTAGAACCAAAGATAAATCCCATGGGGGTACTACCTCCCTGACCGGAGGTCTGAGAAGGAAGGTACCCTTGAGGAAAGCTTTACAAAGCTTGGAAGTAATTAGAGGGCCCGATTCATGCCCTACATGATAATGCGAAATCGCTGCTAGTTGTACCTTGACTGTAGAGCAGCTAGCCCCCTGATGAAAAAGGGTAGTTAGAAAATTCAAAACCGATGTAAGAGGCGCCGTGAAAGGATCCAAGTGATGGTGCTCCGCCCAGATGGAGAAACGTTTCCACTTACTCCGATAGACCCTTCTGGTGGACGGTTTGTGTGCTGCTACTAGGATGGCTTTGACTGGTGAGGAGATTCCGGGAGTCCTTATCAGGAGTGGAACTGGAGCAACCAAGCCGTCAGCTTGAGGTTGACCAGGTTGGGGGTCGGAAGACCCAGAGGGTGAGTAATGAGATCCGGGAGGGGATCCAGAATCCAGGGTGGATGAATCAGATGAGACCACAGGTACGGGAACCACGTTTGACGAGGCCAGAATGTGGCAATGAGGATCATTTTGCTCCCCAGCCGACTGGCTTTCTGTAAGAGTTTCAGCATCATGGGCAATGGAGGGTAAGCGTAAAGGAGACCGGGAGGCCAAGCATGTACTAGAGAGTCTCTCGGGGACTCCCCCTGAGGGGGGATTAGAGCGAAGTAACTGTTGCATTTGGTATTTGAAGGAGGTGCAAAAAGATCGAAACAGGGTTGCCCCCATTGGGCAAATATTTGCTTCGCTGCTAGAGGATTGAGAGACAATTCGTATGGGGTCAGAATCGAACGACTGAACCTGTCTGCTAGGATGTTGGCCGTCCCAGAATGTGCGTTGCAATGAGAAAGCGGATGGTGGATATCGCCCATTTCCACACTCTCATGGCCTCGCGACAAAGAGGATAAGACCTGGTTCCCCCATTTGTTGATGTACCAGACAACTGACATGTCCGTTTGTACCGCAATTGTCCCAATCGGAAGAAGGCTGTGAAGTGCCTGCAACGTCAAAAGCACCGCCCTCATCTCTAGGACATTGATATGCAAGGAGGTCTCTAGGTCGTTCCACATGCCTTGGACCATTCTGCCTGAATAGTGTCCCCCCCCATCCCAGGCGAGAGGCGTCCGTGGTCACTGTGGCGACAGGGAAAGGCATCGAGAATGGTCGTCCCGTGTGAAGGCTCGGGGACTGGAGCCACCACACGAGCGACCCTCTTGCAAGCCCTGCTTAGGGGAATGGGATGGGACAGGGGGTTGTGAGACAGGGACCATTGCACCTGGAGGGTCCACTGCAGGACCCTCATATTTAGACGGGCTAGGGGCAGCAGAGGAATTGCTGCCGCCATGGACCCTAGAGCCCTCAGGATCAATTCCGCCGGTGGAGCAGGAAGTTGGGGAATGGCCTGAACATGCAACCTCAGGTTCTGAAGCCGATCGGGAGTCAGGAAAGCAAGCATTAGTCTGGAATCCAATCTCGCCCCTATGAAATCTATTACCTGTGTAGGAGCCAGAGAGGATCTGGCCATGTTGACAGTCAACCCTAGGCGTAGAGCAAGATTGAGGAAGTAATCCCTGCCTGAACAGAGCAGATGCCTTGTTGGGGCGATGTGGAGCCAGTCGTCCAGGTACGGAAAGACCTGAATTCCCTGAAGCCTCAGGTGGGCCGCTATAACCGCAAAGACTTTGGTGAACACCCTGGGGGATGAGGTGAGACTGAAGGGGAGGGCCCTGAACTGAAAGTGACTGGCTCCCAGCAGGAAGCGGAGGAACCTCCTGGAACGTCTGTCCACAAGAATGTGGTAGTATGCATCCTTGAGGTCTATCGAGCACATCCAGTCGTTCTCCCGTAACAGGGGGAGAATAGATTGTAGCGTGACCATCCGGAACTTTTCTTTGGGTACTGCCAGGTTCAAGAGAGAGAGGTCGAGGATGGACCTCAAGTCCCCCGTTTTTTTTGGCACCAGAAAGAACCTGGAGTAAAACCCTGATCCGAGCTGATCTGGGGGGACGGGCTGGATGGCTCTTTTTTGTAAAAGCTGCTGAATTTCTGTAGCAGCCGCCTCCCTCTGATTGGGTGGTACGTCGGGGAGGCTTCTGGTTTTGGGGGTTACAATAAAGGGAATTTGGTAACCTCTGGATATGATGCGAAGCACCCAGAGATCTGTTCTTATGGACTCCCACATTGCTAGGTGCCTAGAAAGACGCCCCCGACTGCCTCCAGAGTGGAGCAGCTGGGCATCTCCTCAGGGGTTCTGCGTGGGCCTCTCAGAGAAGGGTTCTCTGGACCCAAAATTTCTGGGACCCCCTCTGCCTCTAGGGCGGAGTCCTCCCTGTCCTCCTCTGCTACGAGAGGACTGGTTGTCCGGTGCAGACTGGGACTGATGCGATTTCCGGAACCACATCTTCTTCTGACCCTTTTGGTTCTTAGAAAAGGACCTCTGGGGAGCAGAGAAGCGGACTCCGACGGCAGACAATGTCTTCCCGTCATTCTCGCTCTGGACTAAAGTGTCGCGAACGGTTTTGCCAAACAATGCAGAACCATCAAAGGGGGCATTCGCGAATGACGCCTTAAAGGGTTCCGAGAAGTCACAATGTCGGAGCCAGGCTTGGCGCCTCATTACCAGGCCGGCTCCGCCAGCTCTAGCGGCTCCTTCCATGGCGTGAGACAAGAGCCGCATAGAGGTGTTAGAAACAGAACGTAGAGTGGGCATTCGGGAGGAGTACAGCTGCTTGTCCCCTTCCGACATGGACTCTGGGGGGAGGCAGCGTATTCTTTTGTTAGATCTCGCTGCATCCAGATGACGTGTGCCATATAGTTCAGCGCCCTCATGGAGAAGGTTGCTGAAATGAAGACCCACTTCCCAAGGCGGTCCATCACCCGAGACTCCTTGCTCGGTGGGTGGACCGCGGAGCTCTCCTGAGCCAACTCCCTCTTGGTGGCCGCCGCCACCAACATGGCATCCACGGGGGGGACCTCTGCTCCAGTGGGTTCTTTCTGCAGGGGGACTCAGGATCCTATCTGGGCACTTGGGGACTGGCTCTACAGTGTCAGGCTCCTTCCAAGCCCTGGTGGAGATAAGGTTCACCAGGGGGTTGGGGGGAGGGGACACCCAAGAGGTAGATGGCCCTGCTTCGAACGCCTCTAGGAATACGGACTCATCGGAGGAAGCCTTGGGGGCAGACCACCCTCCCCTAATCCTGAGCATTTCCATGATGTCTCCAAAGGAGACATCCTCTGGGGATGACCTTGGGGAGCTTTCCCCTTCATCTAAGTCCGTATCTTCCGTAAGGGACTCGGGGGAGTCCACGTGCCTCCTCTTACACTTAGCCTTGTGAGGAACCTCCTCAGGGGGGGCTGTCCGAGGAAGTCTCACCAGCAATGTCACATTCCAAAGGAACACCCAGAGGCGCTGAAGCAGGCTGCCCCGAAGGCCGAGTGATGGGAGCCTGAACCAGCTGAGAGGGAGTGCAGGGGGGAGCCGAAGCCAGGACCGGAGGCCCGGATGCACTCAACCAGTGCCCTCTCCACCACAGCGAAAGCAGAGGGGGAGCCACTCTCGACAGGATCCGAGAGTCGACTCCCACTCTGATCCGAAGCGGGGACCGGACCCGGGGCCGAGACCATCGGATCCGAAGGACCCGTGTGCTCCGACCGTGACGGAGCCGAAGTCACACCGAATCCCTCGGATCCGAAGCTCAGTCCATGGCTCCGAGAGGTCGGATCCAACAAGCTCGAGAGACCAGTCAGAGCCAAAGTAACCAGTACTATCGGCTCAGACCCACCCCCGGATCCAACGCGGCTCGGCTCCAAATGCTCCGAACCCGGAAAGCAGGTCGGAGAAGGATTGATTGGAGCAAAAAAAAGGGGTCGTGCTCCCCCCCTGGAGGGGGGGAAGGCAAGAGCACTCCCATCTGCAGCTGGGCCTGGATGAACCTCATCATCCGGTCCATGTCTGCATCTGACATGCTAAAAGTGGACCTCGAATAGGCCACCGAGGCAGACCTAGAGTGCCGCCTTGATGACCTCGACGGGGACCGGGTCCCCTCCTCCCCGGGTCCCGGTGAGAAACAAGGGGACCGGAGCAGAGGAGGAGGTGATCCAGAAGCTCTGGAGGGAGAAGCCCGTTTGGCGGGCGGGGCCAAGGAGGAGTCCTCGGCCCGCCGCTTATGGTGCTTCTCTCTCCGTTTGGCTTTCCCAGCCTCCCTCTCCTCCGGAGCCGAAGAGGGAGGTTGAGTCCCGACTGGAGGGAGGGAGGCAGGGGTGGCTGCCACCGAGGGCTGGGTAGCGGCCACAGAAGCACCGGAGGCCGGAGCTGAATCCGGGGGCAAAAGGCCCGCCAGAATCATCTTCGATCTCTGGTCCTTAAGTGCCGTGGAGTTGAACGCCGTGCAAATCGCGCATCCCGAGGAGACGTGTTCAACCCCAAGGCACCTAAAGCACCGGGTGTGGCCATCCGCCGGTGAAAGCTTATGGCCACACTCGGTGCACTTTGAAAAGATGGCTTTAGGGGCCTCCGACATAGTAGCACAGAAACACACTCACTAGGCCCCTACACACACCACAAACACACACTATGACCAGCGAGGGCAGGGAGGAAAAATAACCACAAATTAAGTTAAATTAAAATAAATTGAGAGAGATATAGGGCTATGGGATACCTAAACACTCGCTCTCACTCACACGAAGAAAAGGGGAGTAAAAATAGAAACTTTTTCTCACAAATCTTCACTAAGTAGCAGGAGCTCGAAAATCCAGCTTGTAGCGCGGCAAACTAGATCTGAGGTCAGTCAGGGTTGGCAGGGGATTATGGGTAAAGGGAGGAGCTAGGAGCTCAGATCTATGCTGTGGTAGAAGTTGCCGGCTCGGATCCGAGATCGGATCCATATCCCAAAGGTTGCTGACGAATGAAGTGCCTACTTCAGATCAAACGGTTTCCCCTCGTCTAGACTGGTGGAGCACAGCCACCAACAGAGATCCTGTTTGCATCGGTCCGTGAGTAGGATCTGGTGGGAAAGGAGGAGTTTTTGGAGAGACCACTGGGCAAAGAGAAGCTATTGAAGAAGCCTCATGTGTAATCTCGCTAGAGGCACTAACATAATGGTAGCTGCCATGGTGCCCAGAAGCTGAAGAACCCATCTCGCCTGTACTGTCCTGAGGGGTAATAAAGTGTGAACCTAATTCTGTAATACTCTGATCCTGTCGTGCAGCAAGAAGGCCCACATTTGAATGGTGTCTAGCTCTGCGCCTATAAACGTGACACTCTGTGAGGGCAGCAAGGCAGATTTTTCCCAGTTCAATGTTATTCCTAGTCGTTGACAGAGAGTAATGGTAGCGTCCCTGGCTCAGATGAGTAGATGCCTGGTGGGGGCGGTGAGGAGCCAGTCGTCCAGGTACAGAAACACTTGGAATCCTTGACGTCTCAGGTGAGCTGCCACCACCGCCAAACACTTGGTGAACACCCTGGGGGCTGTGGTGAGACCAAAGGGCAGGGCACGAAACTGAAAATGACTGGCTCCCAGCCAGAAGCGTAGGTGACTCCTGGATGCCCTGTCCATTTTGATATGATAGTAAGCATCCTTGAGGTCGATGGAGCATATCCATACTTCTCTTTTTCCAGCAACGGAAAAAAGGACTGAAGGGTGACCATTTAGAACTTGGACTTCAGAACGTAGTGGTTTAATCTGCTGAGATCTAGAATGGGTCTCAGGTCCCCTGTTCTTTTCGGCACCAAAGAGCGTCTTGAGTAAGTCCCTAATCCGATTTGGTCTGAGGGGACAGGTTGGATGACTCCCTTCTTTAGCAGCTTTGAAACCTCTAATGCCGCGTGATCCCTTTGACTGGGTGGAACGTCCGGGATTTTTCTGACTGGAGGGGGGTCTGATGAAAAAGGGATGGCATAACCTCCGGAAACTATTCCTAATACCCATCGATCCTGGGTGATGCTTTCCCAGGCTTCCAGGTACAACGATATGTGGCCCCCGACTGGCTCCGGAATAGCACAGTCGGGCAACACATCAGGAACGATGGTAGGAAGAACCACAGTCTCCCGAGTTGCGGGGGCCTCCTCTGCCTCTAGGGTGGCGTCTTCCAGAATAACCTCCCCCTCCTCTGCCTCTGGAGGGGGACTCATTTTGTGCGGCCGGGAAAAATGTCTGCGATTTCTTGATCCACATCTTCCCTCCCCTCTGAGCCTTGGGGTAAGACCTCGAGGGGAGGGAAAAATGGACCCCTACGGCAGACAGGGTCTTTCCCTCTTGCTCGCATCTGGTGAGGTGGTCTTTCACTTTGGTCCCAAAGAACGAGGACCCATCAAAGGGAGCGGTCAGTGAAGGAAGACTTGAAGGCCTCCGTGGAATGACACAGGCGCATCCAGGCTTGCCTCCTGAGGGCTACTCCCGAACTGGCTGCCCTACTCGCCCCCCCGGCTGCATACGATATGAGCCTCATGGACGAGTTGACAACAGAAGTGAGGGTAGACACCTGGGCATTAAAAGTGTGCGCTAATGCCTCAGGTACGTTACCCGCTAGAGTATCTCCTAACTCGTTGAGGAGATCTCTCTGGAGCCGAGTAAAATGACAGAGGTAGTTCAGTGACCGTAGGGTGAAGGTCGATGATGAGAGGGTATGCTTCCCGTACCGGTCCATGCCCCTAGACTCCTTGTTTGGAGGATGGATGGAGGAAGAAGACTCTGCTACTTCCTGCTGTGTGGCCGCCGCCACCACCATGGCATCTACAGAAACCCCTTTGGACAGAAACTCTTTCCCCGGGCAGAAAGAAACTTATTGGGCCTTCTGGGTACAGGTTCCACCGAATCAGGATTCTCCCACACCCTTCGACAAATTAAATCCAAGAGCTCGAAGGGTGGAGACACCCAGGAGGCGGAGGGTTGAGCACCAAAGGCCTTGAGGAATACCGACTCCTCCTCAGAGGGGGTTTTGGACAGCCAGTTGCCTCTCTGTCTTAATATCTCCAGGATGTCAGAGAAAGAGAAGTCATCAGAGGGCGACTTGGGGACCCCTCCGACTCCTCGAGGTCGGTATCAGAAGTGAGAGACTCGTCCTGGGTGTCTATGTGCTTCCTCTTGCACAAATTCTTTCTAGGGGGCTCCTCAGGCACAGACTCTGAGGGGCCCCCAGAAAGTTGGGGACCGCTCATGGGGGTATCCCCAGACCTTTGGGCTCCGCCATCTATGGATAGGGGACGTCAGAGGCTCTAGCCGGGGTGGGAGGGGACGGAATGACCGACCCGGGTGATGTAACTGACGATCTGGCCAGTGCGCTCTGCATGGCCTTGAAGGCTGGTCCCCCCGAATCAGAGGACTGACCGGCCTCCAAGGCCATGACCAGGGTCGGGGTCCCCCGAGCCAATGCGCCGAGAGGGAGGCTTGGAACCTACAGGTGTCCCGAAGTATCCCCCTCGGGCTTGACTGAGGAAACCAGAGTGCCGAAACCTGTGGACGGAGCAAACAAGGTCGGAGCTGTCAGCACCGATAAACCCTTGAGGGGTATCGGAGCTGGCGCAGGAACATCACTTGGAGCGGAGCACTCCGGCTCCGAAGACAAGGAAGTGCTCGGAGGAGGAACCATCGACATAAGCATTGGGACGGGCTCCAGAGCCGACTGGGTCGGAGTAGAGAATAATTTTGCCAACACCGGCGACTGCAGGAGCCTCTGTACCACCCCATCGACATCCAAATCGGAAAGCCTGGAGGATTTGGAGGACAGGGAGGGAGACTGGGATCTCCCCTCAGGAGAACCGTGCCTAACACTGGGTGACCGGCTCCGAATGGGTTGCAGTAAAATAGGAGCAGATGCCAATTCCAGTACTACAGATACCTCCTGCGGCCCAGAGGACAGGAGGAGCCGAGGAGGTAGAGTCAAGTTTAGAGATTTTCTCCGGGGGCTCCGAGGAGACAGACGGAGCCGGAGATCTCTTCTTCACCTTCGAAGCTTTAGACTTGGACTGAGAACTAGAATTTGAGTCTAAAGACTCCTCAAACGAAGGTTTTAGGAGTCCCTTCAATATATTAGTTTATTTTTCCTCTCCGAGAGCACCCTCGGACTGAAGGCGTGACAGAAGCTACAAGACTCTTGCAAATGAATTGCTCCTAGGCAGTAAACACATACGGAATGCCCATCCATAATGGACATTTTGTAACTACACTTGGAACATTTTTTAAAACCTGAAGGTTTATGTTCCTTCTGATCCTTAGACATCTTGCACAAGCAGACCACTGAAAACAACCTAGCCAGAAAAAACAGCAAAGGCGGGAAAACTACTGATCAGACTACACAAAGGCAACCAAAGAACCTCCAAGTAAAACGGTTCTTTACTAACTCACAACACACTATCCACAAAAAGGAAACGGACTAGGTCCTCTAAGTAAAACGGGCCTAGCCCACCGGAACAGTTAGGGATACCAACTACACAAACAAAAAACACTGCAAACAAGCAAGAAGAATAGCTATTAAAATAGCTTTTGTGGTTGAACAACTAGCAAATTTCTCAAGAGAAATTGAAAAAAGAAGGTACTTAGCCACAGCCAAGTGAGACCACGTCCTAGCTACACGAGCGGCAAACGAGATCTGGGGTTATGGAGCAGTGCAGGATGGGATACCAGCTTGGCCCAGCCAATGGGAGACTTCGAGCTAGTAAATAAAAGTTGGCCAAGTCGGAGCCGATATTCGGCTCCGAACCCACAAGTAAGAATGTAGGCGAGATTGGACTACAAAACATCCAAAATCGTAGCAAGAAATAAAGCATGGGACAATTGGCGCACCTCCAAAGACCCACTTGACCATATTAAATTCTGACAACTAAGGAATGATACCAAGAAAGCCACATTGTTAGACAAAAAAAAACTTCTATCAACACCTTCAGCAAAAACACCAGATGAACCTCAAAAATTTGGGGCACGCATAAAAAAAAATGATCCACCCTGGCCAAACCTCCACCCCCATCCACTCAACTTGTGACCTTAAAACTCCAGCGGAAACTGCTAACATCATTAACAACTTTACCAAAACCATCCAATCACTAGCCAGCCAACTACCCCCCACCAGCTCCTTTCAAAACTCCTCCACAACCACTACCCCAACTCCCTTTCACCTTCCAACCTGTATCTACATCGACCATCCGATCTCTAATTAACAAACTAAAGCCCACTACCCAGGCAGCTGATAATCTCCCACCAGAATATTTACAAAAAGGGGCAGATGCCACTGCATACCCTGTCTCGATCATAATAAACAGCACCTTGACTGAAGCCACTATCCCCTCTCTCAGGAAGGTTTCCCATGTCATTCCCCTTCATAAAGGAGGGAATTCTTTAGACCTCTCAAACTTCCGACCTATAGCCATACTATCACCACTGGCCAAAATTATGGAAAAGTGCTTCCACAACCAATTAATGCACTCTCTCACCCAAAATAAACAACTAGCCAACTCTCAGCATGGTTTTAGGCAACACCACATCAGCCCTCCTATCCTTCTCTAACTCTATCAACACCAAAGGAAACAATAACAAACTTACCTCTGCTCTCTTCCTAGATCTCTCTAAGGCCTTTGATATGGTCAATCATCAACTGCTTCTTCGCACCTTGAAGGAACTGTCACTGAATAGTGGCTCGATTAAATGGTTCCAATCTTACCTGTCTGATGGACAACAAGCAGTTTTATGGCAGAATACCCTATCCACATGTCTACCCCCTACTCTAGGAGTCCCTCAAGGCTCCATACTAGGACCACTACTCTTCTCAGTCTTTATCAATGACCTACCCACCATCACTCCCAAGGCCACCTGCATCCAATAGGCGGAAGACTCTACTTTAATATGCAACGCCTCAACTGAACTTATGACCCTAACCCAGAATTCTTTCAATGATGTAGAAAAATGGTTTGCAAACCATCAGCTTCTATTAAACCCCAACAAAACTAAACTGCTCATCTTTTCCACCACCTGCAAATCCTCCTCACCATTCTTTACAATAATTTCCAACAGTGGCACAATCATATCCCCAGATAAAACTCCTGGGCGTCACAGTCGATAATGCCCTAAAATATGATATCCATGTCAATCAAGCCGTCAAATCAGTCAAGAAAAATCTGGGCTCCCTATACAGGATCAAACCATTCCTCACTCCTTTTGCAAGAACCACTTTCAGATTACATTCCTCTCACCCAAACCATTACTTATATCGAGTAGAGCTAACAAAGTCACAGTTGTGCACCAAGCCTTTCAGAGCTTTCAAGCCAACAGTGAGGGGAGGGCTAATGCCTCGATGAGGACAATGCCAGGAAAATAAAATTATGGACCACACTCTGGCATAAAGGCATACAAAAATAAGGGGGATGGAGGGAGGGAGCAGCTACTGCAGCAGTGATCATCTGAACATCTACTGTTATAGTAAGTTTATGTAAAACAACAGTATTATGTTCATCATATAAACCACTGCTGCAATAGCGTTAGCCACATGGTTACATTATCATAGCTTAGACTGACTAGGAAGAAGAAGGAGGTCCAGGAGCTCATGAAGAATGGTCCCAGCAAAGCCTATCCGAGACCAGCAGTAAAGCTGTGCTCAGAGGACCAAATTGCTGCTTCTAGAGTACTTTAAGAATCCAACCTTTTCCAAAAAGCCATAGATGAAGCCAACGCCTAGTGGAATTATCCCTGGCCCTGCTTGGAATTGTTTTCTTGTAGTGTATAACAAAAGGTAATAGCAACAGGCAACCATTTGAAAATAATCTGTGTCAGAACAGACTGTCCTTTTTTTCCTACTTCCACAAGAAATGAACTGAAGATTTCCTGAAAGATTTGTTTCTGTTGCAGTACTATCAGAGCTGTCTGTGATATCTAAGGTATGGGGTAGTTTTTCTCCCTCATTTTTAAGTTCTGCATTGAAGATGGGGAGATGGATAGCTTGGTTTAAGGTAAACTCATATATATAGGACTCCCAATCAATAGATAGTTGAAATCACCCATGACCAAGGTGTTTAGCTCTATAGTGAATGACTCGGGTAAGTCCAAGTAGGCAGAGTGGTTCTCAATGTTCATGGTGGGGGAGCTACATAGCTACCAATGATATGGGAGGGGGTATTACTTACAGTTTTAATTGGACTTGGAGTAGCTCTAGGGAGTTGTAATGTTTGACCAGTCTTGAGGTGTATTTGTCTTTCATGAAGATGAATACACCTCTGCCTTTGGTTCTTTCACACTCATTTTGTGATGTGAATGTGTAGAAGGCATTGTACCCTTTCATGGCCGGGGTGCTCTCTGCGGCCTTGAACCATGTCTCTGTGACTGCACAGACTTCACAAGATATCCAATTTGCTTAATTAAGATGTGCAGGGTATTCTTCCTCTGCTGAGTAAGTTCCCTCTTGTTCTTAGATAACAATTTCTTCCTTTTCTTATATAACCAATTTACACTTGAAGTCCATCAAGGTGGCTTGCTTTTTCAGCAGGACCTGGTTTTGAGCCTGTCAGCTACAGCAGAGTCTATACAGATACTGAAGTGGTTGTACAGATCATTTGGGTACTCCTCTCCATAGAAGTGATTGCTGGCTGCATTAACAGGGGGTTTGAAACTTTGTATACCATCGTTTAGAAGGCAGTACTTTGCTTTGAAGACACTTTACTTTCTCCTGTGGGGATGCCAGGTCTGATTGCTATTTCGAATGAGACAGATTTGTGGTCTGACTTTACCAGGGAGACAACGCACAACTCCAGGACATTTGAGCCCCTTGTGGAGGTGCACACGAACTGTTCCAGGGCATTTGTATTCACAAAGTTCAGGAACCTAAGGATGAGCATGTTTGTGCTAGTGTACATCGCCCAATCAATGGAAGGGTAGTTGAAATATCCCATGAGCAAAGTGTCTGGTTGTATAGTGAGCGATTCTAGCAAGTTCAAGCAGATGGTGTGCTTCTCTTGATTCATGGAGGGAGACCTGTAGCTAGCTATGATATGGTAGGGTGTTTTACCTACTGTTTAATCAGTCTTGAAGTGTACTTGGTTTTAATGAAGATGGACACACCTCCATCTTTGGTTCTTTCATGCTCGTTTTGGAGTCTGAACGTGTGAAAGGCACTGTAGCCTTGTACAGCCAGGGTGCTCTCTGCAGCCATGAACCACATCACAGTGACACCACAGATGTCAGCATCTTCCAAGGTGAGGAGTGCAGTTTTCAGTTTAGGCTCCTAGCATTAATACAAGAAAAAACACAGACCACTGTTGTAAGAATCAAGAGTACAACAGGCAACAATCAAACTTCAAAACTGCCATGACCTTCAGATGAAAGCTGTTTTAATAACAAAACAAATGGTGAGCGCTTTTGCAGTTAATACTGCTGCTTCATCAGACCAGTTTAAACACAAAACACTTAAAATACAACAAAACCAATCCAGGATAAGAATAAAATCATGTGACTAAAACAGAACACCTGTTTTATTCATTTAAAACTCCTTTTACACACTTAATCAAATCAAATCATTCAAAAACGCCAAGGCCCTAACTTGATGTCATAATGGATGTTACAAAAAGGTTTCTTGATCCTGCTAAACAAATTATTTGCTTATACCAAGCCCCTACTGGTGTTTCAGTGGGCATGATTTCAGAGAAGGTTTGAGACGCTCTTTCATTCAAACCTGGTTCTAAAAATGCTTTCAGAAGTAAAATCCACTTCTGTTCAGCACTTTCAGTCTTGATTTTGATATCTCCATGCCTGATGTTCTCATTTATACGCTCTAATACAAAAAAGTACAGTTTTGTACCTACCATAAATGTAGATGTTCGAGTGTTCACCCTGCTGCAGTCATCACACTTGGGTTATCCTGTCATCAGGCGGTCCCGCAGTCGGCCGGAATTCCAAAGTCTTGGTCCAAGGCGGTTGCTGTCGCCTCTTCCCTGACGTCAGTGCGCCAGGGGTATATATAATGCAACCAACGCCATTTTCTTCAGTTTTTCTTGCCCCAGATGTCAGGTGCCCCCCAAAAAGGTGGTCAGAATTTAGAGCCAAATGGAGTAACCTCTGCACAAACACAAAATCCCTTCAGCTTATAAGCAAATACATCAGTAAGGTATAGAAGAGATTTAGCCAGTAGATCAGAGGGGATGGAGGGAGGGTAAACTGGACCGCAGCAGGGTGAACACTCGAACATCTACATTTATGGTAGGTACAAAACTGTACTATGTTCATCATGTTACCCTGCTGCAGTCATCACACTTGGGTTGAATCCCAAAGCTAAGGAAGGGGGGAGGTATCAGAGGGTAAGTGGAGGCTATAAGGCCCTGCAGAACTGCAGTGGCGAAGCCCGCCCTGGTCTTAGAGTAAAGAGGCAAGTGATAGTGTTTGGTAAAGGTGTGTACTGAACTCCAAGTTGCAGCTTCTAAAATCTCCTTGGTTGGAACCCCCCTGAGAAAGGCTGTAGAGGTAGCTGTTGCTCTGGTAGAGTGGGACCTAATGTTAGCAGGGACTGGTTTCCCATGATGGGTATAGCAGAAACGTATGCAATGACCTATCCATTTAGAAATGGTTTGCTTTGATATAGCCTTCCCTTGAGAATCTGTAGCATAGGATACAAAGAGTTGGTCAGATTTTCTGAAAGCCTTAGCTTTGTCCAAGTAGTAACGAAGTTGCCTGTGAATGTCCAAGGAATGCAGGAGTCTCTCACCTTTGTTCTGTGGATTTGGGAAGAAGGTGGGTAAATGGGTGGTCCGATTTAAAGCCACACTGGAAACCACCTTAGGCATAAAAGAAGGATTAGTTCGTAGAGAAACTCTGTCTTGATGAAAAATGAGGAAAGGTTCCACTGCCATTAGTGCCTGTAGCTCTGAAACTCTTCTAGCTGAAGTTATTGCTAGGAGCAGGGTAGTCTTCCATGATAGGAACTGAAGATCTGCAGAGAAAGCTGGTTCAAAGGGAGGTAGCGTTAGTTTTTCCAGAACAAAATTGAGGTCCCGTGTTGGTGTAGGAGCTCTCCTGGGTGGTCTAATGTTTTTTGCCCCTCTGAGGAACTGCCTTAGAAGAGGATGTGAAAATAAAGGTGGATCCGTGTTGTAGTGAGCTGGAATAGCTGAAGCATGGATTTTAATGGAGGAAAAAGAAAAGTCCTTTGTGCAACATCTCAGCTAAATACTGTAGAATGTGAGGCATGTGAGGCTGAATTGTGTCTTGGCCTTTAGCTTGGTTCCAGGCACAAAACCTTTTCCATTTGTCCAAATAAGCCTTCCTGGTGCTTGGCCTTCTGGCTTCCAGAATAACATCCAGAACTGCTTGGGAAAGAGGAGCTGGTTGGATGTTTAGTTGATTTGCCATGCAGCCAGATTTAAAGGTTTGAGCTGGCTGTGAAGAATCTGATTGTTTTGTTGTGTGAGCAAATGGGGGATTTGAGGCAATATCCATGGTGGGCTGTGGGCCATATTTCTCAATAGCGGGTACCAGTGCTGACGTGGCCAGTTTGGGGCTATGAAAATCATTCGTGTTCTCTCCTTTTTGACTTTCAGAAGAACCTTTGTGAGGAGAGGCAATGGAGGGAAGGCATATACTGTCAGGTTTTTCCAACTGAAAGAGAGTGCGTCCACTTTCCAAGCTTGATGGTGAAATGTCCTTGTACAAAATTTTGTTAGTTGATAGTTTTGAGGACTGGCAAACAGGTCTATGTCTGGAAGGCCCCATTTTTGAGTTATCATTGCAAATATCTGTGGATCTAGTTTCCACTCGTGGGGATCCTTGATGTTTCTGCTGAGGTCGTCTGCCAATGTGTTTTTCTGTCCTGGCAGGAATTGAGCTTGTAACTGAACTTGGTAAGCCAGAGCTGTGTTCCATAAGATCATTGCTTGCATGCATAGAGGGTAGGAATGTGTACCCCCTTGTTTGTTTTTGTACCACATTACTGTGGAGTTGTCCGTCTTTATTGCAAGTTGTCCTGGATGTAATAGATCCTTGAAGGCTGTCAGAGCTTTCAGTACAGCTAGCATCTCTTTTTGATTTATGTGCGGATTTCTTTGATCTGCAGTCCATAGGCCTTGAATGCATTGTCCTGCCATGTGTGCCCCACAGGCGTAATCTGAAGCATCTGTTGTGATAGTTTGCCTGGCTGGGGGCAAGGTGAAAGGCTGACCCTTGTTGAAGTGACATGCCTGTGACCACCATAGAAATTCCTGTTGTAGGCAGGGAATGACAGATATTGTGTCCAAGCTGTGGCTGTGTTGAGACCATACGCTTTTTAGGTACCACTGTAATTTCCTCATATGCAGCTTTGCAAATGGTATTATTAGTATGCAAGATGCCATGAAGCCCAAGGCCTGCAGAATTTTTCATGCAGTTAATTGGGTCTTTGCTGCCATTGTCTTGAAATATTGAGTCAGTTGTAGTTGTTTGTCTGGCGTAAGATAAGTCTTCTGGGCCGCTGTATTCAAGCTGGCACCCAGGAATGTCATTATTTGTGAGGGTACTAATTTTGACTTCTTTTCGTTTACTGTGTACCCCAGGCAGTTTAGTAGATGCTTTACAAAGGCCAGATGATGTAAGAGAATGTCTTTGCTTTCTGCTTGGATGAGGCAGTCGTCCAGGTATGGATATATTTGAATTCCTCTTTGTCTGCAGTATGCAATTACTGGTGCCAGGCATTTTGTAAAGACTCTGGGCACAGTAGATAAGCCAAAGGGCAGTGCAGAGAATTGGTAATGGGTTGAACCTGCAATGAAACGGAGGTATCTTCTGCAACTTTGTCTGACAGGGACATGCAGGTATGCCTCCTTGAGGTCCAACGTTACTAGCCATGCTTCCTTGCCCAACATGGGAAGTAGCTGCTGTAGTGTTAGCGTCTTGAATTTGGGTACTTGTAAGTTAAGTGTTTAGAATTGAAAGGTCCAGAATTGGTCTCCAGGCATTGTCCTTTCTGGGCACTAGAAAGAGTCTTGAGTAAAATCCTTGGCCTTGCTCTCGAGTAGGTACCAGTTGAATGGCTCTCATGTCCATGAGAGCTGTAATTTGTTTTTGTGCCTCTGCCCATTGATTTTGTGGCAGGTTTGGCATTCCTCTTTTCATTGGCAAGGTGTGAAAGTGGAATCTGTATCCTCGTAAAATTATGTCTAGGACCCATTTGTCCTTTGTGACAATGTGCCAGTTGTCTGCAAAAAGTGCGAGTTTTCCCCCCAAGGGGGCTGCCAACAGAGTATTGCTTGGCCAGATGAGGTGCAAGTCATTGAGTTTGCCTTCTGGTGGATTGAGACCTGTCTTCTCTCCTCCCTTCTGTGTTGTAGTGCCCCATTGGCGAGGTTTATACTGGGCTTGTGGTTGTCCTCTGCCCCTTGGGCGTCTGTATTTACCCCTCTGTGATCTGTCAGTAGCTGGAAAGGACCAATTTTTTTGTTGGCCAGTTTCTGCTGAAGCGAGGGGGTTGTACCTGTAGGAAATCTTTGACTGTCTGCATAGATTTTGCCTTATCCTCCATTTTCTATAAAACTTCTTCTGCTTTAACTCCAAAAAGAACATCCTGCTGTAAGGGAGCATCCAGTAGTTTTGCTTTAACATGATCAGGCAGAGTTTGTTCCTTTAACCAAGCATGCCTGCGTATAACAGACCCAGTGACAGCTGCTCTGCAGGAGGCCTCCAAAGAATCAAACCCACATTGTAAGGTATGTTTGCCCACCTGCTCAGTGGCATGCAACAGATCCTGTACTTCTTTCAATTCAGACTGTTGAGGGAGAGTGGTTATTCTTTGTTTTAACTAAGAGATTAGGAATTGCTGATACTTAAGCATGTGAAATTGGCAATTCAGTGCCCTCATAGCTAGTGTGGCTGTGGTGTAAACCTTTTTCCCCCACCTGTCTAGTGCTCTGGAATCCCTCTCAGAAGGTACTGGGTTTTTAGCCATAGAAGCCTTATCCCCCTTGGGACCCTGGGAGATAGTCTCTGGGTCAGCTACAGGGCTTTTGTAAAGAAATTTGTGGGAATCAGGCACTCTATAGTATCTGTCAGGCTTAGCCGGAGCAGGAGGTAGAGAGACTGGGTTGACACTGGATTATAAATAAACATCATCCACAATGTCCAAAACTGGTGGGATGGCTAGTGGTCTGTGTTGGCGGAGTAAAAGAAACTCTGAGCCTTTTCTTCGAGTCAGAGTAATCCTGACCTTCCCAGTGAAAATGTTCCTTCATAGTGTGTAAAGTTTCCCCAAAGGAGTAATCTTCAGGAGGAGAAGCTGAGGGAATAGAGTCCTCAGCATCAGAATCTTCATAAGGAGAGAAGGAGTAATCTTGGTCCTCAGAGGAGTCTGAAGAAATGGACACTTGTTCAGAGGATGCATAATCTTCCTCTTGTCTAGGCCTTTTATCAGGAGGGGGCTGGGAACCCCTGATTAGAGAAATCAAATCTTCAGCCATTTTGAGCATCTGTTTCTTAGGCATAGGGCCTTGAACAGGAGACTGAAGTGCAGTCCTTTTAGATTTAGTAGGAGTCTTCGACTTAGAAAACGTTTTAATGGTGAGAGTAGTCTGTCTGAAAACGCCTTCAGAAACCGATGGCGTTTCTGCAGCACCGTCTTTTGTAGCAATGTCGGACGGGCCTGAACTAAATGGCTGCGTCAGCCTGGTGCATTCCACCAAAAGTTCCGTAGCGGTCTCGGGTTCCTGATCTGCGGTAGTCAGGGGCTGCGTCGGAGCCTCATTGAGGACCGGAGAACCGGAGACCGGATCAGCCGAGGCCTCGGAATCTGGCTTAGGTCTGGGCTGTCTGTCCTTATCCTTGTGTTTTTTTGTGCACGCCGGTAGTCGGTTGCTCCGGCGGGATGGTGTAGTTAAATTTCCTACTGAAGTAGTGTCGTGCGAAATCAAAGAGTCTTTTAATAGTACGCTTATTAAACCTAGCACAAAACCGACAAGTAGTGACGTCGTGGTCTGGGCCTAGGCAAGGTATGCAATAAGAATGAAAATCCTTATGAGGTATTTGCTTCCCACAAGAAATACAATTGTTAACTTTTTCTGACATCGGTCTGAGGCAAGAAAAGTTTCCAACGGGTACTTAGCTTTATAGAAGACTTCGGTCTGAAATTCGAATTCGAAAATCTCAGGAGTTGGCCGACCGGCACTTGCGAACTGCTTCTGCTTCGGGCACCGCGCGGCAAGAAAGACTCAAGAAAATGGCATTGGTTGCATTATATATACCCCTGGCGCACTGACATCAGGGAAGAGGCGACAGCAACCGACGCCGGACCAAGATTTTGGAATTCCGGCCAACTGCGGGACCGCCTGACGACAGGATAACCCAAGTGTGACGACTGCAGCAGGGTAACACGATGAACATTTTAAAGGTATGTCCTGTACCCTAATCACGTACACTGCTAGCCAAAGAGCTAATTTCCTTTTGTTCCACGATATCACTATGATGTTCGAGTATCCTGTCTTTAAAGAGGTGATTTGTCTTGCCAATATAGAACACTTCACACATCATGCACCCAGCATAATATACTACATTTTCTGTTCCACAGTTGGCAAAAACATCCAGGACTATCTCAGTCCCAGTACATTTATAAATATAAGAAGTGCATGTAAAGATATAATTACATGCAAAACAAGAATTACATCTAAAGGTACCTTTCCGATCAGAGCACAAGTAATGAGATTCATACATACTTTTATAGCATAAGTGTCTTTTTAAAGACAAGCTATTCCTAAAAACAAACCTAGGTTTATCGTCCACTACTTTTTTCACTTGGAGATCTGCTAAAAGTACAGAACAAGGCTTATTAATAATATCACGTACAACACTAATATCATAAGAAAAAGTTAAAATAGGTCTATTTCTAAATGGATCTCTCATCCTAGGTGGTTTCTGGGTGATACCTTTTGCAAAATATGGTCTCCCTCTGTCCTGCCTAATTTTAACCACTTCAGCTATACACTGATCAATTTCAAGGTTATTATAAACACTCTCCAAAAAGTCAGTATTAAGTTCTTTAAATGCCACCTTCAACTCATCTTCATCATCATTAAGTCTCATAACCCTATAAAACTGACCCTTAAGTAAATTTTTACTAAAATGTCCAGGATGCATACTGGACTTGTGCAGAAGAGTATTTCATGCATCTACTAGTTATTTTAGGTTTACTTATAAATCATACTATCATATGGTAGATTTCCTAGATACACAGGACAGACTTAGGTCTTCTTCTTTTGGCTTTTCCTGGTTAGGGGTCGCCACAGCAGATCACCTGTCCGCACATGATTGGCAGTGGAGTTTTACAATGTCGAGTTGCCAGCCCAGCACCCAACCTTCCACAGAAGGCACACACACTCACACCTAAGGCCAATTTAGTGTGTCCAATCCACCTACAGCATGTCTTTGGGATGTGGGAGGAAACCGGAGGAAACCCACACGACCACAGGGAGGACATGCAGACTCCACACAGAAGGCATCCCAGCCAGGGATTGAACCGGAGAACCTCTTGCTGTGAGGTGGCAACACTAACTGCAGCATCACCGTGGCCGCCCATTGGACAGACTTGGGTCTGCTAGGTACAAAGATACATAGGATGAAAGTTAAGAAAAACACCCTTCTGCATAAGTCCATTATGCATCCTGGACATGTTAGTAAATATGTACTTAAGGGTCAATTTTATAGGGTTATGAGACTTCATGACAATGAGTTGAAAGTGGTGCTTGAAAAATTTAAAAATTTCTTTTTGGAGAAGGTTTATAATAACTTTATTAAAATAGATCAGTGTATAGCTGAAGTAGTTAGAACTATGCAGAGCAGAGGGAGACCCTATTTTTCAAAACCTATCACCCAGGAACAAACTAGGATGAGAAGTCCAGCTAGAAATAGACTGATTTTAACTTTTTCTAACATTAGTATTGTATTTGATGATATTAATAAGCATTTGTCTGTACTTTTAGCAGATCCCTGAGTGAAAAAAAGGAGTGGACAATAAACCTAGGTTTGTTTTTAGAACAGCTTGTCTTTAAGACAGTTATGCTATAAATGTATGTATAAAGTACAGTTGTGTGCCTACCACAAATGTAGATGTTAGAGTGTATTCACTGTTGCAGTCATTACAATTGGGTTATCCTGCTGGCAAGCTACCCGCAGTCGGCCTGAGTTCCAAAGTCCAGGTCTGGCGTCGGTTCCTGCCGCCTCCTCCCTGACGTCAGTGTGCCAGGGATATAAAAGATGCAGCCGACACCATTTTCTTCAGTTTTTCTTGCCCCAGATGTCAGGTGCCCCCGAAATGGTAGGCTCACTAATGCCAAAAAGCATGCATAGCCAAAAAACAACTTTTCCTTCATCTACAAGCAAATACACCACATAGGTTGCATAGAATAGAGAAGTACAGATAAGTCCCAGCAAGGAAAAGGGGGATGGAGGGAGGGTAACCTGGAATGCAACAGTGAATACACTCGAACATCTACATTTATGGTAGGTACACAACTGTACTATGTTCATCGTGTTTCACTGTTGCAGTTATTACAACTGGGTTGAATCCCAAAGCTATGGTTGGGATGCTGGTGCTAAATAGGATTAGGAGAGGCTATCGGGCCCTGCAGAACTGCAGTGGCAAAGCCTGCCCTGGATTTAGAATAGAAAGGTAAGTGATAGTGCTTTGAAAAAGTACGCACTGAACTCCAAGTAGCAGCCTCTAAGACGTCTTTGGTTGGTACTCCTGGCTGCTGCCCTGGTGGAATGTGGCCTAATGCCCTTAGGCACTGATTTGCTATGCTGTGAATAGCAGAAACGAATGCAGTGGCTTATCCACTTTGACATAGTCTGCTTTGAGATAGGCTTTCCTTGTGATCCTGCAGCATATGCTACTAGAAGTTGTTCAGTCTTTCTGAAAGCTTTGGTTCTGTCCAAGTAGAAGCGTAGTTGTCTGTGAATGTCTAAAGAATGCAGAAGTCTCTCACCTTATTCTGTGGGTTTGGGTAAAAAGTTGGCAAGTGAATTGTTTGGTAAAGGGCCACACTGGTCACTACCTTAGGCATAAATGTAGGGTTTGTCCTCAGAGAAACCCTGTCAGGATGGAAAATGATAAAAGGTTCCACAGCCATGAGTGCCTGTAACTCTGAGACTCGTCTAGTGGAGGTTATTGCTAGGAGCAGAGCTGTTTTCCAGGATAAGAATTTTATATCAGCTGCAGAGGCTGGCTCAAAGGGAGGCAGTGTCAGTTTTTCCAAGACATAGTTGAGGTCCCATGTAGGAACTGGTGCTCTCCTTGGGTGTCTTATGTTTTTGGCCCCTCTGAGGTACTGCCTTAGTAATGGATGACAAAAAATAGGTGGTTCTGTATTGTAATGAGCTGAAATGGCAGAGGCATGAATTTTAATGGAGGAAAAGGAAAGGCCTTTATCCAGCATCTCAGTTAAGCATTGCAAAATCTGAGGAAAATTTGGAACAATCGTGTCAATACCTTGTGCTTGGTTCCAAGCACAGAATCTCTTCCATTTTTCTGCATAAGATTTTCTGGTGCTAGGCCTCCTGGCCTCCAAAATAACATCCATAACTGCTTTAGAAAGAGGTGTGTCTTGAATGGCTACATTATCCGCCATGCTGCCAGGTTTAGGGTCCTGAGTTGGCTGTGCAATATCTGTCTTGTTGAGTCAATAAGTGAGGAATATGAGGTAGTGTCCAAGCTGGGCACTGGGACAAGCTCTTTAGGATTGGGTACCAGTGCTGGCGGGGCCAGTATGGGGCAATCAGAATCATTTCTGGCTTCTCTTGTCTGACCTTGAGGAGTACCTTGGGGAGGAGAGGCAGAGGAGGAAAGGTGTATACTGTTAGGTTTTTCCAGCTGAAAGACAGAGCATCCACTTCCCATGCTTGCTTGTGAGAAGTCCTTGTGCAGAATCTTTGTAGTTGGCAATTGTGGGGAGAGGCAAATAGGTCTATGTCCGGGCATCCCCAGTTCCTTGTTATCATGCTGAAGACTTGTGGATCCAATTTCCACTCGTGGGGATCCAGTAGGTTTCTGCTTAGTTGATCTGCCAGGGTATTTATCCTTCCTGGCAGGAATTGTGCTTGCAGATGTACTTGGTAAGTCAATGCTGTGTCCTATAAGTTCATGGCTAGTCTGCAGAGGGGGTAGGAATGTGTGCCCCCTTGCTTATGTACCACATGACTGTGGTATTGTCCATCTTTATCAGTAGTTGTCCAGGATGAAGCAGATCCTTGAAGGCTGTCAGGGCATTTTGAACTGCTAGCATCTCTTTCTGATTGATATGTAGATGCATTTGACTTGCGGACCATGTGCCGTGAATACATCTTCCTGTCATATGCCCCCCAGGCATAATCTGATACATCTGTTGTCAATGTCTGCCTGGCTGTGGGTAAGTGAATGGCTGTCCCGTGTTGTGGTGACAGGCTTTTGCCCACCATTGAAACTCCTGTTGCAGGCAGGGAATGAGGGTAATTACTGTTTCCAGGCTGTGGCAATGTTGAGTCCAAACACTTTTTAGATACCATTGAAGTTTCCTCATATGCAGTCTTGCATATGGAATTAACAGAATGCAGGATGCCATGAAGCCCAAAGCCTGCAGAATTTTTCTTGCAGATAACTGGGTCTTTGTTGCCAACATTTTCAAATAAGTAGTCAGTTGTCTGTGTTTGTCTGGTGTGAGATAAGCCATCTGGGCAGTTGTATTTAAGCTTGCACCCAGGAATATTATCTCTTGAGAGGGTACGAGTTTTGATTTCTTTTCATTTACTGTGTACCCTAGGCCTGCTAGTAATGTTTTTACAAACGCCAGATGCTGTAGTAGAGTGTCCTTGTTCTCTGCTTGAATAAGGCAGTCGTCCAAGTAAGGATATATTTGAATTCCTCAGTCTGCAAAAAGCAATTACTAGTGCCAGGCACTTTGTGAAGACCCTGGGTGCAGCAGATAAGCCAAAGGGCAGTGCAGAGAATTGGTAATGCATTGAGCCAGCTATAAATCTGAGGTATCTTCTGCATGATTGTCTGACTGGGACATGCAGGTATGCCTCTTTTAGGTCTAAAGTCACAAGCCAAGCCTTCTTGCCCAGCATGGGCAGAAGCTGCTGCAGAGTTAACATTTTCAATTTTGCAATGTCCAGGAATGTGTTCAGGATAGACAGGTCCAGTATTAGTCTCCAGGTTTTGTCCTTTCCGGGCACCAAGAATAGCCTTGAGTAAAATCCTTGTCCCTGCTCTTGCTGTGGTACTAGCTGAATGGCCCTCGTGTTCCATGAGGGATGAAACTTGTTTTTGTGCCTCTGCCCATTGATTGTGTGGCAGGTCTGACATACCGTTTGGCCTTGGCAGGGTGTGAAAATGGAACCTGTAGTCCTGGAATACGATATTTAAGGCCTATTTGTCCTGGGTGATATTTTATATTTATTTAAGGCCTATTTGTCCTGGGTGATCATATGCCAATTTTGAGCAAAACGTGCTAGTTTTCCCCCCCAAGAGAGCTGCCAGAAGATAAATGCTTGGTGCTGGCAGGGGAAATTCATTGAGACTGTTTCCTGTATGGCTGTGATTTTTCTTCTCCGCTTTTGGAGGTTGAAGCACCCCATTGTTTAGGCCTGTATGAGTCTTGGGGCTGTGATCTGCCTCTGGGGCATCTGTATCTACCTCTTTGTGGCCTGTGACACTGGAAAGGACCAATTCTTTGCAGGCCAGTTCCTGCTAAATCTGGGAGGCTGTACCTGTAAGAAATCCTTGACTGTTTGCATAGATTTAGCTTTGTCCTCCATTTTCTTCAAAACCTCTTCTGCTTTAACACCAAACAAGGTATCATGTTGTAATGGAGCATCTAATAAATTTGCTTTAACATGATCGGGCAGATTCTGTTCTTTTAACCACGCATGTCTCCTAATGACAGAACCTGTAACAGCGGCCCTGCAAGAGGCCTCTAGAGAATCAAAACCACATTGCAAAGTATAGGTTCATAGGTTCATACTAGGCTATTTGCCCTAGGGCATTTATAAGCCTAGCCAGAGTGTGTTTGGCTTTCGCCACCCATTTTAAATGAATTTTGCTATGCCATTTTTCGAGGTTAGTATACTGTGCCTCTGTCTAACAGTGACACAGAAGTGATACCCGGGGTAAACCTACGATCTCCCATCCACTCATCAAGATTCCTCTTGAAGAGAGTCAATGAGGGACTCTGCCTGACCTGGACTGGGATTTTATTCCAGAGTGAAGGGAGCTTCTGGGTTATGAATCTGTCCCTCCAGCATGTCCCATTTATTTCAGTGCTGAGGATCAAGTCTCTCGAGCGCGTAGATCGATGGGATTTGGATTTTCTGAGGTGTAGCATGTCCATTAATTCCGGGTTGGACATGGCTTTATACGTCAGGCACAGATCGCCTCTGAGCAGACTGTATGCCACTGAGTAGAGCTGGAGTTTCCTTAACCGGGCAGCATATGGCATCTGTTTGAGCCCTTTGATCCTCTTGGTGAGGTACTTTTGGGGTCTTTCCAGTTGCTGCAGGTGTCTGGTAAGGTACATCCCAAAAGGGGCATTGTTCTCAATTATGGGCCTGATGAGGGATGAGTAAAGAGGCACTATGACCTCCCATGATCTAGATGTGAATCCCTTCATGATTAGGTGGGCTATACAAAATGTTTTTCTAACCACTTTGGCCACTTGGTTTTCAAATGAGAGATTGCTATCAACTTGGATCCCCAGGTCCCTAATTACTTCTTCCGTACTTAATGGATTACCACCTATGTGGTAATTTGTGGGCACTTTTTTTGCCAAAGGGGATGACTATACACTTTTTGGCATTTAGCTTGAGGCCATGGCTCTGGCACCAGTTGTCTGTTTCTATGAAGCCCTTTTGGAGGATGCTTGTGTTGGCTGGAGAGTCGATTATGGCGCCTAGTTTGCAGTCATCTGCGAACTTGGTCAGCCACAGTCCTTCCGTGTTGGCCTGTACCTCCGGGAAATATATACCGAACAAGAGAGGTCCCAGGACTGAGCCTTGTGGAACACCACTTGTAACTGGTTTGGAGTCTGACATGGCTCCAGCAATTCTAACCATGCGGGTTCTGTCCTTGAGCCAGTTTGCAACCCATCTAGTGACATAGGGGTTTATATTTAAGCTGGTGAGCTTATCTATAATGCCCAAGTGGGGTATTGTATCGAAGGCTTTTGCGAGGTCCAGGTAGGCTGTGTGGACCACCTTCCCCTCGTCAATGGCCTTGGTGACGGTTTTAAAGAAATCGACCAGGTTTAAGAGGCAGGATCTGCCCTTAACAAAGCCGAACTGGATAGGATCCAGTGTCTGTAGGTCCCCAATATCTTTATTTATGAGGTCCATGATGATCCTTTCCATAGCTTTGCAGACCAAGCTAGTCAGGCTTATGGGGCGATAGTTTCCAGGATCCGTTCAGGCAACACTTTTGTGGAGAGGGACCACTGTTGATGTACGCCACTATTTGGGTACATATCCTGTAGTAAGCCTGAGAGTGAACAGTAGTTTTATGTTTGGGTTTAGCTCTTCTTGGAGTTCATGTAGGACGCAGCCCGGGACACCATCTGGTCCCATTGATGCTGTGTTTTTTGCTTTGGAGAGGGCGGCTCTTACCTGAGCATCTGAGATGTCAGGGGGGCAGCACTCTGCTGGGATAGATATTTACCCTTTTGGTGGGGGGAGTTTGCGCTGAACCTGTCAGCTAGGATGTTGGCAACGTCTGTGGGTTCAGTGTATTTTTTGTCATTTTGGACTAATTCTGAGCATATCTGGGAATTCCCACCCAGGTTCCTAACATAACTAAAGAAAGCCTTGTGATTATCCTTAGTGTCCTGTGCAATTTTTCTCTCGAAGCTGGCCTTAGACGATTTTATGAGTGCCCTTAGTTTTTTGCTAATACTGATCAGAAATGCCTTCCCTTTTTGGGATTTTGCTCTATCATGTAGTAGCTTCCTCCTTCTATTGTATAGTTTGTTTATGGCTGGGGTCCACCAGACAGGACGCCTGCCTTTGGAGGATTGGGTCTTGGTTTTATCTGGGATTGCATGATCCATGCATTCCTGAAGGTGTTCATAGAATGCGTTTATAAAGGATTCTGCGGTCTGGGCCATATTTTCCACAGGCCCGGGGGCTTTGAATGATTCCACCTTGGTTTTGAGGAGTGTGAAATTTGCTTTAGAGAAGTTTTTCACTGTGGTTTTCTGGGCAGGGGGTGGGGTTGGGATGTGAATATCAAGTGAGATTAGTTTATGGTCTGATCTTACCAGTGAGGGATACACTTCTGGTCTGGAGCATAGACCCCCATGTTGGTGATGATCAGGTCCAGTATGTTTTCCCCTCTTCTGGGAGTGGTAACAAGTTGTTCCATAGCATTTGAGTTTATAAATTCTAGGAACCTTTGGGCTAGGGTGTTGGAGCTAGAGTAATGCTCCCAGTCTATGTTTGGGTAGTTGAAGTCGCCCAATATAATGGTGTTTGGAGAGACCTTCATATTTTCCAGTGTTCTCAGGAAGGCCGAGTGGGGTTCCTGTGTTTGGGAGGGTGGTCTGTAGCAGGCTATAAACTGGAAGGCAGTTTTACCCACTGTTAGTTGCACGGGGATAGTCTCTGATGCTTCGTGCTGTGCCACCAACCTGGAGGTGTGGGTATCTGACGAATATTGATACTCCCCCTCCTTTTGTGGTGCGGTCCAAGTTTTGGGGCCGAAAAGCATGGTATGAGGTATAACCTGGTAGTGCTGGGGTGCTCTCGGGAGCCTTGAACCAGGTTTCGGTTACTGCAGAGATATCGATGTTCTCCATGCTAAGGAGAGTTTCGAGTGCGTGCATCTTGAGGTTTAGACTTCTGGCCTTGAGTAGCATTACTCTTAGTTTCCCTTGTGATACCTATGGAGGTGGGTTTATCTTTTGAGCCTTGCCTAAAAAAGGCACTATGGGGGTGGCAAGAGCCTTTGCCAATATCCGAAAGCCCAGGGGTGACAGGTGCAAGCCGTCCCTAACGAAGCATCGTGGCTTGTCGAGCAGGTCATCCCAGGCTGACAGGCATTGGATCCCCTTTGAATGACACCAACACTTAAGCCAATTGTTGAAATTGATCATCTTGTGGCATCATGCTTGGCGAGGGAAAGATGCTACTCAAGGTCAGGGTCATACCGGTCTGGAGAGCTCCTCTATGTCTCTTTTCATGTAGTCCAGGGAGGTACGCCTCAGGTGTTTCACACCAGCATGGACAATTGAGTCATATTTGTACTTGCCTTGGAGTGACCTGAGTGCTTGTGTTATGTAGCGGATCCTAGCGCCCTACAGGCAGCTCACCGTGACCTTCTCCTTGTTCAGCCTGGTGAGCGGGATGTCAGTGTGCCTGACGATAGAGTCACCTATTACAAGTTTATCAGGTGTGTTGTTTAGCCTTAAGGGCTGTGACTATTCGGCACACTGGCTTTGTGAACTATGTGTTGCACGTGTTTTGTTTTGGTGTAGCGGTTGCTTAGGTGTCTGCTTTGGAGGTCTCTGCTGCTTAGGTAGATTTTTATTTAGAGCCTCCGAGCATGTTTTTGTGTGTTTATGTGTTTGGTTTGCTGTCGTGGTAGGTCTATGTGAGACTGGAATTGTAGTGAGTGTGGTTTCCTTCTCTTCCTGACTGGTTACGCCAGTACTGAGTTGAGAGAGCTTAGCCTCCAGTTTGGCTATATGGTTGCATCTCTCACATGTGTTGGAATTTGTTGGGAGGAGGAGAGGGTTGTCTGTGTACATGAGGCAGTTGTAACATTGCCTCAAGATTCCCAGATTCACCAGCTGGACCGGAGTGGAGACTGACAACTGACCTTTGGACATGCTAGAATAGTATTGGGAATGCCTTTATAATTGAAAAAAGGGCCAATGGGGAACAAGGCACTCAAGGGGAGTGCTTTTAATTTTTTAGTGCTGACTTATATAATTGCTTTAGTGAGCAAGTGCCAGGCTTTAGAGTAGGAATAGGGTGTATATTTATGAGAACTAGATCAGTTCTAAGGGAAAAAGTGAAGAGAAGACTTTTTGGAGCCGAGAATGGTTTAAACCCAATTAAGCGGAGCTGCCCGGTGCTGCGCTATGCACAAAATCCCGCAAAGCCGTGCCAAAGCGGGTTTTATACAGGGGGACTTGAAAGAGCTAGAAATTGGCCCAAAACGGTCAATAGACTACCAGATTCTTGTGCTGGGAACACTCCTCCAGGGACAGATAGGCTGCTCTAAGCTCCCCACTGCCACTGGTGAACAAAGAAGCCTCCCTTTATCCAAGAAAGGAAATGGGCAACACAGGAACTTTCCAAAAGTCCAGAATACAGCAAAGCCTGTATTTGGACTACTCTAGGTCAGGAAAGACGGGAAACAAGGATAATTTTTTGTTTTTCTTTTTTGCAACAAACAGCAGGAAAATGCAATAAATATGTAACACAGGCTAGCGCACTTGAGTGTGCAGCCTCAACAGGTATATGCAACAAACAGGACAAACTTTAAAAGTGCAGGTGCAAAAACAACTTTAAACAGTTTATAACAGTTCAAGAAGCAGAAATACTTGCAGTTTAGGTAGATCGGACAGTCGCCCAGGTAGTAGCAGGAAAAAAAAAACACTTATCAGGTTATCAGTCGCTCATTTAGCCTCTCTGCTGCTAGGACCACTCTGCAGGACCACGAGGAGCTTTCCTACTTGTTCTGCTGCATGCAATAAATCCTGCATTTCTTTGTTTTCTGCACATTCTGAATTTGTCAACATTTTTTGTTTAAGCAGTGACATTAGATATTGCTGATATTTAAGCATATGAAATTGACAATTTAAAGCTCTTACAGCCAAGGCAGCAGAAGTATAAATCTTTTTCCACCATCTGTCCAGGGCCTTTGAATCCCTATCAGAGGGTATAGGGTTTTTTGCAGTGGACGCCTTGACCCCTTTGGGACCCTGAGAGATTGTTTCTGGGTCTGCAGCAGGGTTTTTATAAAGAAATTTATGTGAATCAGGAACCCTGTAGTATCTGTCTGGCTTAACAGAAGCTGGAGGCAAAGAGTCAGGAGACGGTCCGGACTTTAAAAATACATCATCTACAATGTCTAAAACAGGAGGAATGGCAAGGGGCCTGTGCTGAGGTAATAAAATGAAGTCTCTGAGCCTTTTCTTGGATTCTGAGTAATCTTGGCTCTCCCAGTGGAAATGCTTCCTCATAGTATACAGGGTTTCCCCAAAAGAATAATCCTCAGGAGGAGAGGCTGAAGGAATAGATTCTTCAGCATCAGAATCCTCATAAGAGAATATTCCTGGTCAGAAGATGAATCAGAGGAAATGGAAACCTGATCTGAAGATGCATATTCTACCTCTTGCCTAGGCCTCTTAACAGGAGGGGGATGGGAACCCCTGATCAAAGTAATTTGGTCTTCAGCCATTTTAAGCATCTGTTTTTTAGGCATGGAAGCCTGTCCAGAAGAATGCTGTACTTGTTTCTTTGTCTTTAGAGCTGCTTTAGACTTTGCCACTGAAGCTGAAGTTGGTTTTACATATAACTGTGTAGGCCTGAAAACACCCTCAGAAGCAGATGTAATTCCTGTTTGCATGTTAATTATATCTCTATATGCATTTCTTAAATTCATAAATGCACTGGGACTAAATGGTCTTGGATATTTTTGCCAATTGTAGAACAAAAAATAGTGTACTATGCTGGATGAACGATGTGTTAAGCATTCTAAACACTGTCAAGACTAATTGTCCCTTTAAAGACAGGATACTTGAACATTGTTGTGGTATCCTGAAAAGAAAGGAAACTAGCACTTTGGCTAGGCATATACGTGATAAGGGTACAAAACACATACCTTTACATTTTTCGCATTACAGTGTATAAATGAGAACATCAAGCAGGGAGATAACAAGACAAAGTGCTGAACAGAAGTGGATTTTACTTCTGAAAGCATTTTTATTAACAGCTTTGAATGAAAGTGTCTCTCAAACCTGTTCTGAAATTACACCCACTAAAACACTAGTAGGGACTAGGTATATGCAAATAATTTGTTTGGCAGGATCAAGACACCTTTCTGTAATGCCCATTATAACATCAAGTTAGAGGCTTGGCGTTTTTAAATAATTTGATTGGTCAAGTCTGTAAAAACAGTTTTAGATGAATGAAAAAAAGTTATGTACTCACCATAACATTTCTTCTGAGTTGTTGCCCTTCATTTGTCTTTAACCTGAAGGTACTTGAATCCGGTACGTATCAGACTTGGCCAGCTTTCCAGCATCTGAACAGAGCTCCAAAGTCCTCCCCTGCCCATAATGCCCCTGTCTCCCTCCAGATCGAGTTTACTGCCTGCCACAGCATCCCAATCTGATCCAAAATCTTATCTCATGGCAAGGATCTCCCTAATCAAGCAGAGGAGAAGAAAGGCACACTCGTACGGTGATGATTCTTCATCTGGTCAGGCCACCACACAGCCTACACAAGGCAATGGGAAGGAGGGAGGGATGGTTGAAGACAAATGAAGAGCAACAACTCAGAAGGAACGTTACGAGGAGTACATAACTTGCCTATCTGAAGTTGTCTTCATTTGGTCTTCATCCTGTGGGACAGAGTCCCCAGCTACTAAACACCTGGGAGGCTCTCATGGAAAGATAATCCAGAGCAAGGTGGACCCAAAGGATGCCCTGTTCCTGAATAAAATGTCCAGCTTGTAATGCAAGATGAAAGTGTGTGAAGAAGCCCAAGTAGCCGCAGAACAAATATCATCCAGAGAAACTCTGGACCAGAAGGCAGCTGAAGTAGCCATACATCAATTGGAATGCACCTTTACATGACATGGCAGGGTTAAACTTCTAGCTGAATACACCAGGGAAATGCACTGGGAAATGGTAACCTTCAACACTGGTTTCCCTACAAAGGGCTTACAACAGTCAATAAAAAGTTGGTCAGACTTACGAAATTACTTAGTCCTAAGCAAGTAAAAACTTAACAGTCTGTGCACATCCAACAAGTGAAGTTTGTACTCTCCCTTATTTTGAAAATTTGGAATGAAAACCAGGAGATTAATCACTTGATTAATACTGACTTCTGAAGCTACTTTAGGAAGAAAGGATGGATTAGTACACAATCACACCCTGTCTTTATGAAATACCAAATAGGAAGGCTTGACCGACCACATTTGAAGCTCAGAGACCCTTTTGGCAGATGTAATAGCAATCAAGAAAGCAGTCTTCTGGGACAAACTGTAAGCCCACTGTGGCAGCAGGCTCAAAAGGGGACAAGACCAAAGCTTGTAGAACTAGCATGGTTTCCCAGGGAGGCACTGGATCCTTAACCAGTGCCTGAAGTAAGAAAGTGCCTTCCAAAAAGGCTTTACAAAGCTTAAAAGTACCTAGAGAAGCCATACTGTCACACCCACATGAAAGTTAGATAATAGCTGCCAGCTGGACCTTGACCGTAGAACTGGCACCTTGCTGAAAAATACTTGCTAAAAATTCTAAAACAGCCTGAACCGGAGCAGTGAAGGGGTCTAGGTCATGCAGAGAGGCTCAAATAGAAAAATGTTTCCACTTACTGGAATAAACCTTTATAATAGATTTATGAGCCACCACCAAAATTCTTTTGACCGGTGAGGATAACCCAGGAGTGCTGACTATCATGGGAAAAGTACAGTTGTGTACACTTACCATAAATGTAGATGTTAGTGTGTATTCACTGTTGCAGTCCTAACCAATGGGTTATCCTGCTCCCGGTAGCCCTCGATTGGCCAGAATACCAAAGGTAAGTAAATATGACATCGGCTGTCATTGGTTGTAAAGGATGTCAGAACGTCCGATACAAAAGGAGGCAGCCAACGGACATCACTTCCTCGGTCTTTCTTGCCATAACAGTCAGGAGCCCCAAGAAAACAAGGCTTAAACCACAAATAAAGTAACTTTGGTGAAGTCAACCAGATTCAGCCTGCACCTTAGGAAAGAAGAGGAGGAGAATACCAAAAAAGGGGGAAGGAGGGAGGAAAACCAGGACTGTAACAGTGAATACACTCGAACATCTACATTTATGGTAAGTGCACACAACTGTACTATGTTCGTGTTTCACTGTTGCAGTCATAACCAATGGGTTGATGAGGGAGGAGGTACCAACAGAATCAAGGATTGGAGAGAATGCCCTGCAGAACAGCAGTGGCAAACCCTGCCCTGGCTCTAGAAAACAAAGTCAAATTATAATGCTTTGTGAAGGTGTGAACAGAAGATCATGTGGCAGCCTCTAAAATGTCTTTAGTAGGGACACCCCTTAAAATGCTGCAGAAGTGGAAGCTGCTCTTGTGGAGTGTGTCATAACCCCTTGAGGAGGAACCTTGCCTTGAAAGGAATAACAGAAAGTAATACAATGTGCAATCCATTTAGAAATGGTTTGCTTAGAGATAGCTTTGCTCTGAGCTCCAGGGGCAAAACTGACCAACAGCTGTGCTGACTTCCGAAGGTCTTTAATCCTGTCCAGGTAAAACCTGAGCTGTCTGTGCACATCAAGAGAATGCAGGATCCTTTCACCTCTACTTTGAGGATTAGGGAAGAAAGTAGAAAGGTGTATGGACTGATTAAGAGTCAGGCTAGAAACCACCTTAGGCATAAAAGAGGGATTGGTTCTCAGAGAGACACGATCTGCATGGAAGATGAGAAAAGGCTCCACAGCCATCAAAGCTTGCAGCTCCAAAACTCTCCTTGCTGAAGTTATAGCCAAGAGAAAGGCAGTTTTCCGAGAGAGAAACTTTAAATCTACAGTGGCAGCTGGCTCAAAAGAAGGAAGAGTGAGTTTCTCTAAAACAAAATTAAGGTCCCAGGCCAGAGTAGGTGCCCTCCTGGGAGGTTTTAAGTTGCAAGCACCTCTAAGAAACATTTTCATCAGGGGATGAGAGAAAATGGGTTGCTCAAAAGAACAATGAGCAGAAATGGCTGAAGCATGGATCTTGATAGAGGAAAAAGAAAGACCACCTTGAAGCGAATCAGCCAAGTATTCCAGGATCAGAGGAAGAGTAGGCTGAGAAGATTTCCCACTAGCCTGCATCCAATGAGAGAATCTTTCCCATTTGCCAGCGCAAGACTTCCTAGTGCTAGGCCTCCTAACGTACGTTAACCACCTGCTGGGAAAGGGAAGAAGAAGTGGATTGATTCATACAATGAGCCATGCTGCCAAATGGAAGGACTGAAGATGAGATGTAGAATGTTTCCCCCTTCCTGAACCGAAACATCTGGTTTAAAAGGAAGAAGCCAAGGAGGAAATTGGGAGATACTACGAAGCAGTGGATACCAATGCTGTCTGGGCCAGTCTGGAGCTATGAGAATGGTCCTTGGTCTTTCGTCCTTGATCTTCAATAATACTCTAGGAAGAAGAGGCGGGAAGGCATAAACTGACAGTAGCGTCCAAGGGAAGGACAGAGCATCCACTCTCCAGGCCTTGCTGTGATGCTGTCTGGTGCAAAAAAATGGTAGAAGGTGGTTGTCTGGGGAGGAGAAAAAATTCACCTGAGGACTGCCCAAAAGTTGAATGATGCTGTAAAAACTGCTTTGTTCAGTTGCCACTCGTGAGGATCCAGGGTTTGTCTGCTCAACTGGTCTGCGAAAACAGCGAGTCTCCCTGGAAGAAACTGAGCTAGGAGATGCAGGCCCAAGGATGCTGCTTGAAAGCCAGTAAGGCCTGCTGAACTGCTATCAACTCCTTCAGGTTTATGTGCAAGTGCATCTGCTGGGCATTCCAATGTCCCTGTATGCATCTGCCATCCAGGTGAGCTCCCCAGCCGTAGTCCGATGCGTCCGTGGTAAGAACTTGAATGGCAGGAGGTGGGCGAAAAGGCATAGCTCTGTCTTGTAGACAGGCTGTCGCCCACCATTGAAACTCTGTTTGCAGACATGGAAGCAGAGGAATTATCATATCCGGGTCGTGTGTGTGTTGACACCAAAGGTTCTTGAGGTACCATTGCAATTTCCTCATATGCAATCTTGCATATGGAATCATGAGAATGCAAGAGGCCATGTATCCCAGAGCTTGCAGGTATTTCCTTGTAGAGAGCTGGGACAAGCTTGCCAAATCCTTGAAGTAAACAGAAAGAGTCGCCTGCTTCTCCTGGGTGAGATATATCATCTGGGCGGCTGTGTTCAGACTCTCTCCCAGGAATGTTATCTCCTTGGTTGGAACCATTTTTGATTTTTCCTCGTTGAGAGTGTAACCCAGGGAAGAGAGAAGAGTCTTTACAAATTCCAGATCCTTTAACAGCTGTTCCTGAGAATTTGCTTGAATTACACAGTCGTCCAAGTATGGGTAAATCTGAATTTTCTTCTGCCTGCAAAAAGCAATGACTGGAGCCAGGCACTTTGTGAAAACTATGGGAGCAGTAGATAAGCCAAAGAGCAGAGCAGCGCAGCACAGAGAATTGATAATGTTGCTTGCCCACTCTGAAACAAAAGGGAAGTCTCTCTGTTGATCAGTGGCAGTGAAAAACATTGAGCAGCCTGCCTGCCCCTGTGGGAGTGGTTACTGATTTGAAACTGAAGTTTTATTGGCCATTTTGGGTCAATTCCAAAACTCCTTCATCTTCCTCTCTTAAAACCCTCTTTTGCGCGGTTTTGAGCATAGCGCAACAGCGGGCAGCGCCGCCTAATTGGGTTTAAACTATTCCTGGCTCCACAAAGTCTGCTCTTCACTTTTTCCCTTAGAACTGCTCTATCTCTCAATTTAAACACCATATTCTCATTCTAAGGCCCTTCACTGGTCCAATTAAGTAATCCTACAAGTTAGCACTATTAAACCATAAGCACTACTTACTCTTATACTCTCTACGATTACCCTGTCCTCTATTGGTCCGTCTTAAATTCAGTTTCCCTATATTACTCTAGCATGCCCAAAGGTCAGTCAATGGTTTCCTCTCCAGTCCAGCTGGTGAATCTGGGAATTTTGAGGCAATGTTACAACTGTCTCATGTACATGGACAACCCTCTCCTCCTCCAAACAGGTTCAAATATATGTGAGAGATGCAACTATTTAGCCGAACTGGAGGCTGAGCTCTCTCATCTCAAAACTGGTGTAACCAGTCAGGAGGAGAAGGTAACCTCACACAACACAATTCCAGTATCACATAGTCCGACCACATCAGCGAACCAAACACATAAATACACAAAACATACTGGAGGCTCTAAATAAAAATCTACCTAAGCAACAGAGACCTCCAAAGCAGACATCCAAGCAAACGCTACCTCAAAACAAAACACGTACAACACATAACCCACAAAGTCAGTGTGCCAAGCAGCCACAGCCCTTAAGGCTGAATAACACACCTGATACTCTTGTAATAGGTGACTCTATTGTCAGACACACTGACGCCTCGCTCACCAGGCTGAATAAAGAGAAGGTCACGGTGAGCTGCCTGTCGGGTGCTAGGATCTGCCACATAACGCAAGCACTCAGGTCACTCCAAAGCAAATACAAATATGACTCAGTCATTGTACATGCTGGTGTGAATGACCTGAGACGTACCTCCCTGGACTACATGAAAAGAGACATAGAGGAGCTCTCTGATCATGTAGCCCAGGCTGGTATGACCCTGACCTTGAGCAGCATCTTACCCTCACCTAGAATGATGCCACAGTACAAAGACAAAATGATAGATTTTAACAATTGGCTAAAATTTTGGTGTCATTCAAAGGGGATCCAGTGTCTGTCAGCCTGGGATGACATGCTCGACAAGCCACGTTGCTTTGCTAGGGACGGCTTGCACCTGTCACCACTGGGCTTTCGGATATTGGCAAAGGCTCTTGCCACCCTCATAGTGCCTTTTTAGGCAAGGCTCAAAAGTCAAACCCACCCCCATAGACAGCACAAGGAACAAGAAACTAAGGGTAATGCTGCTAAATGCCAGAAGTCTTAACCTCAAGATGCACGCACTCGAAGCTCTTCTCAGTATGGAGAGCATAGATATCTGTGCAGTGACAGAAACCTGGTTCAAGGCTCCAGAGAGCACCCCAGCACTACCAGGCTATACCTCATATCATGCTTTTCGGCCCCAAAACCAGGACCGAACCACAAAAGGAGGGGGAGTTTCCATATTTATCAAGGATATCCACACCTCCAGGTTAGTGGCATTGCACGAAGTATCGGAGACCATCCATGTGCAACTAACAGTGGGCAAGACTGCTTTTCAGTTTATAGCATCCTACAGACCACCCTCTCAAAGTCAGGAATCACACTCTGCTTTCCTGAAAACATTGGAGAACATGAAGATCTCTCCGAACACCATTATATTGGGCGACTTCAACTACCCAAACATTGACTGGGAGCACTACTCAAGCCCCAGCACCTTAGCCCAAAGGTTCCTGGAAATTATAAACTCAAATGCTATGGAACAACTAGTCACCACTCCCACAAGAGGGGACAACATACTAGACCTGATCATTACCAACATGGGGACTCTATGCTCCACACCAGAAGTATATCCCTCATTGGTAAGATCAGACCATAAATTAATTTCACTGGATGTCCACATCCAGACCCCACCCCCAGCCCAGAAAACCACAGTGAAAAACTTCTCAAAAGCGAACTTCTCACTTCTCAAAACAGAATTGGAATCCTTCAAGGCCCCAGGGCCAGTGGAAACTACGGCCCAAACTGCAGAATCCTATATAAACGCATTCTACGGACATCTCCAGGAATGCATGGATCATACTATCCCAAACAAAACCAAGACCCAATCATCCAAAGGCAGGCGTCCAGTCTGGTGGACCCCTGCCATAAATAAACTGTACAACAGAAGGAGGAAGCTACTACATGATAGAGCAAAATCCCTAATAGGGAAGGCATCTCTGATCAGTACTAGCAAAAAATTACGATCCCTCATAAAATACTCCAAGGCCAGCTTCGAGAGAAAAATTGCACAGGACACCAAAGACAATCATAAGGCTTTTTTCAGTTATGTTAGAACAAGTCTGGGAGTTGCATCCCAGGTTTCTGAGTTGATTCTAAACGACAAAAAATACACTGAACCCACAGACATCGCCAATATCCTGGCAGACAGGTTCAGTGCAAACTTCTCCACTCCCACCCCCCCAAAAGAGCAAGTATCTATCCCGGCAGAGGGCTACCTCCCAAACATCTCTGATGCTCAGGTGAAGGCTGCCCTCTCCAAAGCAAAAAACACTGCTTCCATGGGACCAGATGGCGTCCCAGGTTGCGTCCTACATGAACTCCAAGAGGAACTAATCCCTCGAATAAAACAGCTATACAATCTCAGCCTCACTACAGGATATGTGCCCACAGAATGGCGTACAGCAACAGTGGTCCCACTCCACAAAGCTGGAGCCTCTACGGACCCTAGAAACTATCGCCCCATAAGCCTGACTAGCTTAGTCTGCAAGGCTATGGACAGGATCATCATGGAGCTCATAAACAAAGACATTGGGGACCTACAGACACTAGATCCTACCCAGTTCGGCTTTGTCAAGGGCAGATCCTGCCTTTTGAACCTGGTTGACTTCTTCGAAACAGTCACCAAAGCCATAGATGAAGGGAAGGCAGTCCACACAGCCTATCTGGACCTTGCAAAGGCATTTGACACAATACCCCACTCGGGCATCATAGATAAGCTATACAGCTTAAATATAAACCCCTATGTCACAAGATGGGTCGCAAATTGGCTCAAAGACAGAACCCACTGAGTGAGAGTTGCTGGAGCCATGTCCGACTCGAAACCGGTCACAACTGGCGTCCCACAGGGTTCTGTCCTGGGACCACTCTTGTTCGGTATATACTTTTCAGAGGTACAGGCAAACGTGGGAGGACTATGGCTCACCAAGTTCGCAGACGACTGCAAACTGGGCGCCATAATCAACTATCCAGCTGACAAACATCCTTCAAAAAGGTCTCACAGAGACAGATAACTGGTGCCAGCGCCACGGTTTAAAGCTAAATGCCAAAAAATGTATAGTCATACCCTTTGGCAAAAACAATGTGCCCACAAATTACCACATAGGCGGAAACCCATTAAGTACAGAGAAAGTTATTAGGGACCTGAGGACCCAAGTTGATAGCAATCTCTCCTTTGAAAACCACATTGCCAAAGTGGTTAGAAAGACATTCTACATAGCCCACCTCATCATGAAGGGTTTCACATCTAGATCAAGAGAGGTAATCGTGCCCCTTTATTCATCCCTCATCAGGCCCATCATAGAATACAATGCCCCTTTTGGGATGTACCTTACCCGACACCTGCAGCAATTAGAAAGACCCCAAAAGTATCTCACCAAGAGGATCAAGGGTCTCAAACAGATGCCATATGCTGCTCGGTTAAAAAAACTCCAGCTCTACTCAGTTGCATACCGCCTACTTCGAGGCGATCTATGCCTGACATACAAAGCTATGTAAAATCCAGAATTAATGGATATGCTCCACCTCAGTAAATCTAAATCCCTTAGAGCCACACGCTCGAGGGACTTGAACCTCAGCACAGAAATAAATAGAACTTGCTGGAGGGACAGGTTCATAACCCAGAGGCTCCCTTCGCTCTGGAATAGAATTCCAGTTCATGTGAGGTAGAGCACCTCACTGAATCTCTTCAAGAAGAATCTCGATAGCTGGATGGGGGATCGTAGGTTTGTCCCAGGGATTACTCCCGTGTCACTATTGGACAGAGGCAGAGTAAACTAAACCTTAAAAAGGGCACAGTATACTCAAATCAAGGGGTGGCGTAAGCCATACAGAATCGGGCTAGGCTTATAATTGCCCCAGGGCAGATAGCCTAGTATGAACCTATGAACTTTAAGCTTCTTTGAGATCCAAAGTTACCAGCCAGGAGTCCTTGTCTAACATTGGTAGCAACTGATGCAGAGTGAGCATTCTGAACTTTGGAATTACCAAGAAAGAGTTCAGAATGGATAGATCTAGGATAGGATGCCAGGTGCCTTCTTTTTTTGGAACTAAGAAAAGTCGGGGCTGCGAAAGTGCCTCACTGAGTACTGGTGAACTGGCGACTGGCTTAGGAGAAGCTTAGTCGTCGGTTTTGGATCTCGACTGTCTTTCTCTGTCCTTTTCTTTGCATTTTTTATATACTCCGGTAGTCTGATTGCTATCCAAACACATTTCTGGGTAATTAAATCTGTTTCCAAAATACTTTGAGGCAAAAATATACCGACGCTTAATAGTGCGTTGGTTAAATCTAGCACAAAACCGACAGCCAGGCACATTGTGATCAGGGCCTAGGCAAGGAATACAGTATAAATGGAAATCCTTATGAGGTATTTGCTTCCCACACGTAGTACAATTATTAACTTTTTCCTGACATCGGTATGGAGCAAGAAAAAAGTTTCCCCAACGGGGTACTTAGCTTTAGTGAAGACTTCAGTTTTGAAACTGAAACTCGAATATTTCATTAATCGGCCGACTGGCACTTGTGAAATGCTTCTGCTTCGGGCACCGCACGGCAAGAAAGACTAAAGAAAATGGTGTTGGCTACATGTTTTATACCCCTGACGATCTGACTTCATGGAAGAGGAGACAACAACCGAAGCAGGACCCAAGACTTTGGAATTCAGACCGACTGAAGGCAACCTGCCAGCAGATTACCCAAATGTAATGACTGCAACAGTGAAACATGAAGAACATCTTTGGAATTACCAAAAAAAGAGTTCAGAATGGATAGATCTAGGACAGGACGCCAGGTGCCTTCTTTTTTGGAACTAAGAAAAGTCTGGAATAGAAGCCCTAGCCTACCTGCTGAGCAGGAACTGATTCTACTGCCCCCAGATGTAACAGAGACAAAATTTGCTTTTCTACTTCTGCCCTTTGGTTTGGAGGAGTGTCCAGGAATCCTTTGGGCACCGGAAAGGTGTGGAAAGAAAACCTGTGCCCTAGGGATACAGTTCTGAGTACCCATTTGTCGACCGTGATGGTGGCCCAGACATTTGCAAAAATGGCCATCCTTCCCCTAAAGGAAACTCCGGGCAAGCAGGAACAGGCAGAAGTTGGACAGAGTCATTGCGAATGCTTGGACTGAGATGTAGGCTTAGAACTTCCCGCCTTAGAAGTGGAAACATGTCATCGCTTAGACCTTTCAGGGGTAGCCACCTGCCCCCTAGATTTGTAACTTCTAGTCCTAGAACGGTTCTGTCTGCTGGTATCAGGAAACATCCAACTCTTAGAAGGGTAATACCTGCTGAAGAGAGGAGGTTGAACTTGCAGAAAGTCTAACTGTTTGCATAGACTTGGCCTTATCTTCCATCTTTTTGAGCACTTCCTCTGCTTCACTGCCAAAAAGACTGTCCTTATGTAAAGGTACATCTAAAAGCTTAGACTTGACAGGCTCTGGAAGGGGCTGTTCCCTGAGCCAACCATGCCTTCTGATAACAGATCCAGTAGCTGTCACCCTGCAGGAAAGCTAGAATGTCAAAACCACAATGTAATGAATGCTTATTGACAAGACTGGCAGAATTCAGCAAATCCTGCATATCCTTACTCTTTGCCAAAAGAGGCACACTTGCAATCTTTGACTTTATAGCCTCCAAGGTGTGCTGTTGATACTTTAGCATATGAAAAAGGCAATTAGAAGACCTAATAGCAAGAGTGGCAGAGGTATAAACTTTTTTTTACCCCACCTATCTAGGTTCCTAGATTCCTTGTCAGAAGGAACAGTATTTTTGGTATCAGTGGCCTTAACCCCTTTAGACCCCTGAGAAACCTCTGGGTCAGCTAGCGGATTCCTAAAGAGAAACAAATGAGAAGCAGGGACTCTATAGTACCTATCAGGTTTCCTGGGAGAAGGAGGAACAGAATTCAGAGTCAAGGAAGTTTCCAAAAAACATCAACCACCACTTCAAACACTGGAGGAATGGCTAGAGGTTTATGCTGAGGCAAATCCAAAAACTCCCTGATCCTTTTCTTAGATTGGGGATATTCCTGACTTTCCCATTTAAAATGCTCCCTAAGAGTATTCAAATTATCACCGAAAGAGAAATCCTCGGGAGGAGAAGCAGAAGGAATGGATTCCACTGCATCTGAATCCTCAAAAGGAGAAAAAAAACCTGTGAAACGTCCTCTTCATCAGCAGAAATGCTAGAGGAATCAGAACCTGAATAAGATAAAACTTCTGGAGAGAAATCCCTACCCCTTTTTGAAGGAGGAGGCTGTGAACCCCTAAATAAGAGTCAAAAGGTCATTAGCCATTTTAACTATTTGAGATTGAGGGGAACGTGAGGAAGCTGGAGCCTGTTTCTTCAAAGGCTTACGACTGGAGGATTTACCTACAGGTCTGAAGGACTCTGGAGGCTTGTCCACCGCCGAAGTCATGGTAGAGGTCGTCGGCATGAGCCTGCTTTCAGAACGAAGAATGGAAGTCTCGGAAACCTGCGCTAGCTTACTGGCTCCGGATCTAGCTAAAGAGGCGACAGGCAGAAGGTCAGAAGACAAAATGGAAGCCGGATGCCTGGGGGACTCTGAAATGGTCTCAACCGAGGCCTGCGGTTGAAAATCTGCAGACTGCAGAGGCTGCAAAGGCACTTCACTGGCTACCGCAGGTCTGATGACCAACCTAAGATCATCGGAAGACTTGACCCTCAGAAGCCTGTCACGGTCCTTATCCTTACGCTTCTTAGGAATATCTGAAGCCTGAAGACCAGCGGACACCACACCAACAAACTTAGGCCACACTCCAAAATGCTTAGCCCGACGATGAATAGTACACGCATTAAAGGAAGCACAGAGATCACAATTAGGAACGTCATGGTCAAGGCCTAAACAAATAATACAATAGGAATGAAAATCTCGATGGGGAATCTGCTTTCCACAGGCAAGACAATTATTAACTTTCTTACATTCGTTAAGGCAAGAAAAGAGGATCCCTAATGGGGTACTTAACTGTAGTTGACTTCAACTTTGTAGTCGGAAATCAAAAAGGTAAACGGCTGACCGGCATTCGTGCAAAATTGCTTCTGCTTCGGGCTCTGTGGCAAGGAAGACTGAGGAAGTGACGTCGGCTGTCTCCTTTTGAATTGAACGCAGCAGATGTCATACTTACTTACCTTTGGTATTCTGGCCAATCGAGGGCTACCAGGAGCCGGACAACCCATTGGTTAGGACTGCAACAGTGACACACGATGAACACCTGGAGCAGACAAGAAGTGAGCTTCAGACTGACCAGGTCTGGATGGGGAATCCCTGAGAGATGAGGAATGAGAGAGGAGATCCAGAATTGGATCCAACGTTCAGGGGCGGACACACAACATGAGACCACAGAGAGGGGAACCATACTTGGCGAGACCAGAATGGGGCAAAAGATGACAGAGCTCCCCGGCCAGCGAGTTTTCTGAAGAAATTTCGGTATTAGGGGCAGAGAAGAATATGCATACAGAAGACCGGAGGGCCACGCATGAACCAGAATGTCTATGGGGCTTCCCCCTGAAGAGGGGTCAGAGCAAAAAACTCACTGCACTTTGTGTTAGGAGAGGCGAAGAGATCGCAGCAAGGCTGGCCCCCACTTGAGAAAGATCTGTTTCACTACTGAAGGATTCAGACAATTCGTAAGGCATCAGGACAGACCTGCTGAGCCTGTTGGTTAGAATGTTGGACCTCCCCGGAATGTGCGCTGCAAAAATAAAATGGCCGGTGGAGACTGCCCTCTTCCACACTCTCATGGCCTCTTGACAGAGGGGATAAAACCTGGTTCCCTCCCTGCTTGCTGATGTACCAAACCACTGACATATTGTATATCTGGAAAGCAATCGTCCCTAGAGGAAGATGGGCATGGAGAGCTTGCAATGCTAGGAGCACTGCCCTCATCTCCAAAACACTGATATGCATTTGAGTCTTGTATGGGGACCACGTACCTTGGACTGTCCTTCCCAAGCTGTGCCTCCCCCACCCTAGCAGGGAATCATCCGTGGTCACAATGGCCAAAGGGGGAGGCAGAGGAAAAGGGTGACCCCAGAGAAAATCCAGGGAACAAATCCACCACAGAAGGGAGTCTCTGCACACCCGAGATACTCAAAATGCAAGACAAACGAAGATTTAACGTGGACCATTGAACCCCAAGGGTCCACTGAAGTACCCGCATGCATAGTCGAGCCATGGGTAAGATAGTGATTGTGGCTGCCATGGACCCAAACTCTCGTAATACCAATTCTGTTGGCAACTGAGCTTGAAGGATACAGTTGACATGAAGTTTCAGAGACTGGATTCTTTCTGAGTTTAGGAAGACCTTGGTTTGAATTGTGTCCAACAGAGCTCTGATGAAATCTAGCACTTGAACCAGGGCCAGTAAAGATTTGAGATTGATGGTTATGCCCAACTGGTGGGCTAAGTGAAGTGGGGAATCACTTGCTTGGCAGAGTTGATGTCTGGAAGGGGCAGCAAGGAGCCAGTCGTCCAGGTAGGGAAGACCTGAAATCCCTGGAATCTCAGGTAAGCCACTACCACTGCCATCATTTTGGTAAACACCCTGGGGGCTGTGGTGAGACCAAAGGGGAGTGGCTCTGAACTGGTAATGACTGGCCCCCAGCCGAAAGCAGAGAAACCTTTGATAGAGTCTGTCCATTTTGATGTGGTAGTATGCATCCTGAAGGTCGACTGATCACATCAAATCGCTCTCCTGTAGAAAGGGCAGGATAGATTGAAGAGTGACCATCCAGAATGTTGTCTTGGCGACTGTTAGGTTCAGAATGGAGAGATTCAGAATAGGTCTGAAGTCCCCAGTGTTCTTTGGCACCAAAAAGAATCTGGAATAAAGGCCTAATCCAGTCTGGTCTGGTGGGACGGGATGGATGACTCGCTTTTCTAGCAGCTTTGCAATTTCCAACGCTGCTTCCTCCCTTTGTGTGGGTGGAACGACTGGGAGGTGTTTGAGCGGAACAGGTGATTGGTTGAAAGGGATAGAATAGCCTCTGGATATGACCTGCAACACCCTAAGATCGTTTGTGATGGACTCCCAGACTGTTGGGTGTAGTAAAAGGCATCCCCTGACTGCCTCCAGAGCTGAGCAGCAGGGCAACCCTTCAGAGCTGCTACATGGGTCTGTCCAAAAAAGGCTCTCGATACCCCCCCCCCGATTCCTCGGACCCCCTCTACCTCAGGGCCAGCGTCTATCAAATTCCCCTCTAACTCTAGGGGAAGCCAAGTCCTGAGCATTCTGGGAGTAGCTCTGAGACTTTCGGAATCGCATTTTCTTTGCCCCCAGCTGATTCCTCGAAAAGGTTCATTGGGGGGTGGAGAAGCAGATCCTGATGGCAGAGTCTTCCCATCCTCCTCGCTCTGAACAAGAGTGTCATGTACCGACTTACCAAAGAGGGTGGAACCATTGTATGGGGGGGATTTGGTAAAGGACGACTTAAAGGGTTCCAAGAATGCATAGAGTCGGAGCCAGGCGCGACACCTGATGGCAACGCCTGTCGCTGCAGCTCTAACGGCATCCTCAGTGGCATGAGAGAGAAGCAGCATTGAGGTGTTAGCAACAGACATGAGGGTGGCCATGCGAGAAGAGAAAACCTTATGGTCCTCTCCACCTAAGCACCATGTTCAATCGTAGTCTCACACCAGGCTTTGTGCCTACTGAATGGCACACAGCAACAGTTATCCCACTCCACACAGGGGCGCCACCACTGATCCCAGGAACTATCGTCCTATTAGCCTGACGAGCCTGGTCTGTAAGGCCATGGACCGTATCATCATGAAACTCAAACAAAGATATTGGTAAGCTCCAAACTCAGGACTCGACGCAGTTCGGGTTTGTGAAAGGCAGATCATGCCTTCTGAACCTGATCGACTTCTTTGAGGCAGTCACCAAAGCTGTAGATGAGGGTAAGGTGATTCACACAGCCTATCTTGACCTCGCCAAGGCTTTCGACACCATCCCCCATTCTGTAATTATATCTAAACTCACTAAACAAGGGATAAATCCTTACGTCACAAGATGGGTTGCCAGCTGGTTCACTGACAGAACCTACACTGTAAAAGTTGCAGACTCCAAATCTGACTTCAAGCCACTGACAAGTGGACAGGGTTCAGTCCTGGGACCTCTCCTGTTTGGCATCTACTTCACTGAAGTACAGGCTAACACAGAAGGCCTTTGGCTAATGAAGTTCGCAGATGACTGCAAACTAGGAGCCATAGTTGAGTCCCCAAATGATGTGGACATCCTACAGAAGGGCCTCTCTAAGACAGATGCCTGGTGTCAGAGCCATGGCTTCAAGCTCAATGCCAAAAAGTGCATTGTCATCCCCTTTGGTAAAAACTCTGTACCCATGAACTACCACATAGGCAGCAGTCTACTTAATGCCGAATATGTGATAAGAGACCTGGGGACCAGGTGGACAGTAGTCTCTCCGGGTCTATATCAGCATTTCAAAAATGTAATAGTTAGAATTACTAAACATCGAACTGAATTGATCGAACTATTAAATTTTCGAATGCAAATATAAAAAAAAAAAACCTAAAGGGTGTAGGCAGGGGGCCACAGCCCCCCTGCTACTTAAATATACCAACTCCGAGACCGCATTACATTATAGTAAATGGAAATCTCCCCTTACGGAGATTTCCATTTACCCGTTCGATGTTGTACACTTTCGGCATTCTCGCATCAACAATATCGTATTCGAGATGCTGATAGGAACCTGTCTCTCCTTTGATAATCACATCGTAAGACTAGTCAGGAAATCCTTCTACGTGACACACCTCATCACAAAAGGAAAAAAAAGAGGTCATTGTTCGCCTCTACTTGACCCTCTTAGACCCATTACCTCACAAGACATCTGCAGCAGCTGGAAAGGCCACAGAAGTACCTCACAAAGAGGATTACTGGCCTCAAACAGATGCCCTACACTGACCATCTCAAAAAACTCCAGCTTTACTCCATAGCAAATCGCCAACTCTGCGGTAATCTCTGCCTAACATATAAAGCTATGTCAAACCCAGAGCTGTTGGAAAAGCTACACCTAAAGAAATTCCAATCCCTCCAGGCTACACGCTCTAGGAACCTAAACCTTGTCACCACAATACACAGGACATGCTGGAGGGATAGATTCCTGTCCAGAGACTTCCCATACTCTGGAACAAGCTACCCCATCTATGTCAAGCAAAGTTTTTCATTAGCACTCAAGAAAAATCTTGATAAGTGGATGGGAAATAATACACCCCGGGGATCACTTCGGTGGCTCTGCTCAACAGGGGCACAGGAAAATAACTTTCTTGGGTGGCTTAAGCCAGGGAACCTTACTGGCTAGGCTTAGTTAGGCCCTTTGGACGATAGCCTAGTACCTACCTATGAACCTATAGACCCTGGGATAGATTCAGCGATCTCCTTGACAAGGTCTTGCTGGAGTCTAATTATGTGTGCCATATAATTCAAAGCACATACCGAAAATGCGGCTGAAGCATACACCCCACTTCCCAAAGTGATCCATCATCCTGAACTCTCAGTCTGGAGGATGGACCATGGAGCTCTCCTGCACGACCTCGTTCTTAGTAGCCGCTACCACTACCATGGCATCTACTGGGGATCCCTTGGTCCAGTGTGTCCTATCTGAGGGAGCACTCAATATCTTGTCGGGGCATTTGGGGATCGGCTCCACGGTGTCCGGCTCCTTCCATGCCCGGGATGTAATTAGATCCACCAGTGGATCCGTGGGAGGGGACACCCAGGATGTAAAGGGTCCGGCATCAAACTCATCCAGAAACACCGATTCGTCAGAGCTGGGTATCTGGGCAGACCTCCCCTCTCGCTGATGAAGGATCTCCATGATGTCTCCAAAGATGACATCCTCGGGGGATGATTGGGGGATCTCTCCCCTTCCTCCAAATTGGTGTCCTCCATGACAGACTCCGGTGGAGAGTCAATGTGCCTCCTTTTGCACGTATGCTTTTGATGTACCTTCTCAGGGAGAGTTTCTGGTGAGGACTCAAAAATGTTTGGCTGCTCCCGCGTCGGAGCTCACTGGAGCAGAGAGGCAGCAGGCTTTCCCTGAGGTAGCAGGATGGCAGAATCCATACCAGAAACAGAGGGATCCAGGGCGGAGTCCAAAGAAGAGACAGTCAAGCATCTCGATGGTATGGAGAAACCCTCTCTACCACATTGAAGGCAGAAGGAGAGAACACCATCTGAGGAGGAAGTACAGACGGGTCCACCACCTTTTGGATCAACAGGGGAGTCGGAGTCGAGCCTCTTGGCACCGAGACTCAGATTGGAAGGCTCTGCTCCAAAAGTCACAGAACAGACACTATCCCCTCAGATCCAGCGCCGAGGCTACAGCTCCGATAGACAGACAGATCCGACCTACTCAAGGTAATGGCTGGCATCAAAGTACAAGGTACAACCGGCGCCAACCCCTCGACACAGAGTCCTCAGATACGAAGGCTCAAAACTGGAGGTAAGATCAGAGAAGCAGTAATCAGTAGGAATGCGGACTGCATGCCCCCTGCTTCAGAGGGAGAGGGGGCAGGCAAGACTCCCATGTATATCCGAGTGCGGATAAATCTCCACATCATCTTGTTCACCTCTGCTTTGGAAAGGCTGCGGGTGGATCGGAACAAAGAGGCCACTGATACTGGCCTTGAAGGTCGGTGGGGTGAAGCCGGGGCCGGCGAACTGATCTGAAGTTCCTCTGGCTCCAACGAGAAGGGAGGGGAATGGAGCCGGGGAGACTCTGGTCTTTGGGTACAGCATACCTTGGCCAGAGATCGAGCGATCAGGGGATCGTTTCATCGTCCTGTCCCTCTGTTTAAGCTTGTCCCTGTCCCCAGACCTCTTGGCAAGAGGTTGAGTCCCAGACGCCAGGGTGGAGACAGAAGAAGCAGTAGTAGTAGGGTTGAAGAGGCCTGGGCCCCAGTGGTAGGAGGGGAGGCCTTTTAAAATTAGCTTGTTCCTCCTGTCCATCAATGCGTGGGGGTTAAAGCTCGCGCAGATGCAACAGGAGGATTTAAGATGGGAAACCCCTAAGCATACCATGCATAGAATGTGGCCATCAGCTGGGGAGAACTTATGGCCACACTCTGTGCACTTTCTACAGCCTGGTTTGGGGCTCTCCAACATAGTTGCAGCAAACAGGCCTAACTAGAACAAACTCACACATACAGATGCTCCAGATAGAAGATAGAAAAGGAAGAAAAAGAGGTGCCCCCCCCCACGACGAACAGCACAAGGGTGGGGAGGCAGAAAGGATAGAACAGAGAGAAACTGAATTAAAAGGATGGTAGAAACTCACAAAAAAATCAGTCACTTACCCAAAGGAAGATCAGAGCAGGGGGGTCACGAGATGCTTATGCTAGCACGGCAAACGAGATCTGAAAGGAGGAGGGAGACAGGGGCATTATGGATAGAAGAGGAGCTCGGATCAGATGCTGGAAAGGTAGAAGAGTCAGATCCATGTCGGATCACAGTACCCACAGGTTGAGCAAATGAAGATAGCAACTTCAAATCTTGTGTTATATTTTAATCACATGATTTTATTCTTATTCTGGATTGGTTTTGTTGTATTTTAAACGTGTTACTGCTTCGTGTTTAAACTGGTCTGATGAAGCAGTATTATTAACAGTGAAAGCGCTCACCAATTATTTTGTTATTAAAGCAGTTTTCATCTGAAGGTCGTGGCAGTTTTGGAGTTTTTATTTTAAAGTTTGCTTGGCTTCTAGCATTAAGCAATTAAGCAGCATAACCTTGAGTTTGTCTCAACTGGACTGGGAAATTTGCTGTTTTGACATTGCCTAAAACAGCACTATGGACAAGGCAAGCATTTTTGCCAGTATCCAGAAGACTAGAGGAGACAGGTGAAAACCATCTCTGGTGAAGCAGGGTTTCTGACCGACAGATACTGGATCCCCTTGGACTGACACCAGAAGCTAAGCCAATTGCTGAAGTCAATCATTTTTTGTCTACATTGTGGCATCATCCTGAGTGAAAGTAGGATGCTGTTTAGGGCTAAGGACATGCCTGCCTGGGACATAATTTTAGAGTTCAGTCATGTCTCTTCATGCAATCTAGAGAGGTACGTCTCAAGTCATTCATCCCAACATGTACTATGACTCTCATAACAGTAAATGTCATTGAGTAACTTGAGTGACTGTGTGATTTGATGTATCCTGACACTTGACAGGCAGCTGACCGTGACCTTTTCCAGCCTGGTGAGAGGGACATCTCTGTGCCTCTCTATGGAGTCACCTAAGACCAGGACCTTTGGTTATGAGGTGTTCTGCCTTAGGGATTTATTTGCTGACACACTGGTGTGTGTGTTATGTGTAGTGGATTCTATTTGCTCTGCAGTGTGCACAAGTGGTTTGTGCTTGGTAGTTCTCTGATAATTTGGTAAGCTTCTATTGAGTCCCTCAGTGTATGTGGGCTAATGTGCTGTTACCTTACTTTGTGTGAGAGATGGTGTGTGTGTGCTCTAACAACCCATTTGATGTTCGGTTTGTTGTTACATGAGAAAACTGATTCCAAATTCATAATGTTATCACATCTCTCACATATTGTATTGGTTTGTTTTAGGAGTAAGTGGGTGTCCGTATGCATGAGGCAATTACTACATTGCCTCAGGATGTCCATGTCAATCAGGCTGACTACAGAAATGGTTGGAAACTAACCATCCATTATGGCAGGTTTTTACTGTAGCTATTACTGGGGAGTGGGCTAGTTTGACCAGACTTTGCTCTAGGTTTAACTAAGGGGATTATTCTATTAAAGGCTGGGGGGTGGAAAAAAAACTAAGACAACGCTTCTTACTGTGCAACTGATTTGCCCACAATGCAACAGGGGAGCCTGGCAGGGTTCCACTAACAGATGTCTCTAGTGGAAAATTGTCTTTTCAAGGTGTCTACATCTGTACAGGGCACTGCTAAACCCCACTGCACAATGCTCAGCTACTCGCAATGTGAGGCTTAAATACAAATGTGAATAAACACTTTTAAGCTATTTTACCAATGGGAAAGCATACAATGAGCTTTCCTCTGGTTATCTCCAAGTCAGATGAGCCTCAGACTACAGAATTATACCAAAAGGGTGCAGGCAGGGCCTTCGTAATGTAAGATGGCTGGAATAGTGCTCAAGTGTTACGAAACAGTCTAGATCCAACAGATCTGAATCTAGTCTGTCTATGCCATGTGCTAGCTACTTAAAGCAACATAACAGCTTTTAAGTGCAGAAAAACAAAAAAAAACAAACAGCAAATCCAAAGTATGCAGGACCTTCTCACTAGCACATTGCGGAGAAGGAAAAAAAGAAGGAAAGATTCGTACAGACACACACCCTGTCTCTAGGAAAAAAACAAAAGAAAGGATTGCCATCAAGGCCTGTAGCTTAGATACCCTACGGGCAGAGGTTAAAGTAACCAATAAAACAACCGGTCTTCCAGGTGTAATGTTGCAAAGAAGAAGTCACCTTTTTCAAGTGCAAAATTAAGATCCCAAGACGGAGGAATGGGCTTTCTTGGGAATCTAATATGAAGGACGCCTTTAAGAAATTGCTTGGCCTCTAAGCGGAAGACAGAAATGACATATAAGTGGGCTTTCACTAAAAAAATATGCCAAGTCACCATGCAGTAGTACACATAGCTATACAAGAACCAAGGGGACACCCACTGGAAAGGAGTCCTGGTGAAGACACCAAACAGAAAATCTCTTCCATTTTGGCATGTATGATTTTCTGGTATTGGGCTACTTAGACTCCTGCAGGACCCTAAGCACATCCTCAGAAATCTGGTGTCGGTAAGAAATCAAAATACTATCACCCAAAGTGTCAGATGAAAAGTGGACAGTTGAGAGTGAAGGACAGTGCCTATGTCCTGTATGAGAAGATCCATGCAGTGAGGTAACTTGTGAAGATTACCCCTGGTCAGATGGAACAAGAGAGGGGAAACCAGTGCTGTCTGGGCCAGAAGGGAGTGACTAACAAGACTTCCAGAGAGAGTCCTTCTCGATTCTGTGAAGGACACATGGAAGAAAAGAAAGGCATACAGAACATTCTCTTCCAAGAAAATGACATGGCGTCCACCTTCCAAGCCAAAGGACTTGGTACTCTAACAGAACTGAGGGAGTTGTCTGTTCAGATAAGAGGCAAAAAGATCTACTCTAGGAATACCCCACTGATGAACTATGTTCAGAAACACATTCCTGTAAAGCATCCCTTTGTGAGGCTCTGTCCCGGACCGGTTGAGAGAATCTGCCACAAGACTGTGCTGCAAAGGTATATAAAACTGCTTTGCAGAGTGACCTGAAGACTGATTGCTATTTTCCATGATTGAAGGCCCAGTCTGCAAAGATGGTACGGTCTCATGCCCCCTTGTTTGTTGATGTACCACATGACTGTGGTGCTGTCCATAAAATCCATCAGAGAGCCAAAGCACACTGAAAGCTTGAAGGGACAGGATGACAGCCCACATGTCTTTCATGATGATGTAATCCAGCCTCTGATGAGGGGATCAAAGGCCCTGTACCTTCAGGCTGCCTGACGCAGCTCCCCACCCCAGCTCTGATGTGCCTGAAGAGTTCCTGAGAAAGCTGATAAGGGTAGAAATGGACACCTGGATTGAGAAATAACTGCTGAATCCACGAAAGAAGTTCCAGTTTGAGACAAGGGAACATATGAATGAGATGGTCCAGTGGGTGCAGGTGTTGAAGCCAGACTGATTTCAGGTACTACTGAAACTTTCTCATATGAAGCCTGGCACAGAGAAGCATGGGGATTGGGGTTAGCCATGATGCCCAAAGCCCTGAAAAACTCCCTGGCTGGAAGAGAGGACAAGAGAAATATGGACAGGAAATAACTAGATAGGAACAAAACATTGGAGGTAGGAAGAGATACCAGGATTGGAAAAGTCTGGAACCTGCAGCCTAGGAAAATCTGGTTCAACAGTGACTTTTGAAGGCTGACAGTGTACCCCAGGCTGTGGAACAGAAGCTGGGTAAAATGAAAAATCTTGTACCAGCTTGGAATGGGATGGAGCCTGAAGCAAGTGGTAGTCTATGAATACCCTGACGCTTGCAAAAAGACTACAAAAGGCCAAAGCAGAGAACTAAAAAGGACAGGAACAAAGAAACGCAAATATTTCTTGAACAGAGGGTGGACAGGCATGTGAAGGTGAGCGTCGTTCAGATCCAGGGGAAATCAGAAAGGCCTTGGACAGCAATAAATGAAAGAGTTTTAAGAGATTCGGAAGGAAGGGACCATTACAAAGGTGTTCAGAAAGGAAAGATCTAGACCAGGTCTCCAGTACCCCCACCTTTCTATGGACCAGAATCATCCTGGAATAAAAGCCCAAACCCTTCTCCATCTATGGAACTGGTTGAATAGTACCCTGGTCCATCAGACCCTGCAAAACTTGTGGAAAATGAGGTAGCTGTTCTGCAGGGGTTTGGGGAATACCAGAAAAACAGAGGATTTTCCAGGTCAAAAAGTAGCCCTTCTGAATAATGGAAAGAACCTAGGCGTCTGTGATAATCACCTGCCAAACTAGGAGAGAAAGAGAATGCCTGAGGGACAAGGGAACATGGCTGAAAAAGGAAGAGAGACAGTCAGATGGCCGCAGATTTGTCAGCAAAGGGCTGCTTCTGTGGCCTGGGCTTTTGAGTAGGTGTCTGACAAAAAAAGCACCTGGGAGCCTTCTTAACCTTTGGATGACTGTCTAGGCAGTCTACACAAAAAAACAGTCTTACTGGGATTGCTTCTCTGAAACTTGGGGATAGGCGAGAAAAAATATTTTTCAAATTTTTCATGACCTTACCTTGACTTTGTAATGTCTTGAAAAGGTCAGCCACAGCAGTACCAAACAAAGTCTGGTTATCCAAGGAAACATCCAGAAGTTTTGCTTTGACATCTGGCAAAGCCAGAAATACAGCCTCATCACATAGCCAGAAGCAGCAGCCCTGGTAGATGCATCTGCTGCATCATAGCTCCATTTGAAAGAGTGACGGGCAGCCTGAGAAGTGGAACCAAGCAAGGAGAGAGCTGAGGCCTTACCAAATGAGTTAGGCATATCAGAAACAATCTTCCCAATCTAGGAAAGAAGAGACAAGATATACCGCATCATATGAATATGGTAAATGAGGGCCCTTGAAGGCTAAGGCCGAAGTGTATGCCTTTTGACCAATCCTTTCCATGGCTTTACTGTCCTTATCTGAAGGAATTTGCTTGGAAGAAGGAAAAAACCTAGACTTGTCAGAAGATACAGAAATCACTGCAGGATCAGAGGAAGGGCACTTGTATAAGAATTTGCAGGCATCTGGCACCATATAGAACCTGTCAGGTTTCTTAACAGCTGGAGACTGAAAACCTGGTGTCAAGAAAGCAGCAGAGAAATTATCTAATAGAGCAGCCACCACAGGAGGGACAGCAGCAGTTTTACGAGGGTCCATCTGCAGCAATTTATAATACCTCTTCTGTACATTCGATACTTGGGAGCAATCCCATTTCAAATGCTGCATCATACACAGGGCCATGGTAAAGTAAAAATTACGTGAAGGAGAATTAAAATGGATAAATTCCTCCTCCTCAGACCCACAGACTAAAGGTGAAAGCAACTGACCGGAATAACCTAGGGAGTCAGACTCAGAATCAAAATCCTCATCCAAAGACTCCGTCTCTAGCCCTATGAGGGTTAGTGGACCAAGGAGGTGCAGGAACAGAAAAGTACAGTTGTGTACACATAACATAAATGTAGATGTTGAGTGTATTTACTGTTGCAGTCATCACACTTGGGTTATCTGCCTGCAGGTAGCCCTCAGTCAGCCCGAATACCCGAGTATTGGGATTTCTGCATCGGATGCGGTCGCCTCTTCCATGACGTCAGGTCATCAGGGCTATAAAACATGCAGCCGATGCCATTACATCAGTTTTTCTTTCCCCAGATGTCAGGAGTCCCCAAAATAGGAAGCAATCACATGGTGTGGAACACCTCCAGTAAAAAGTAAATACCATAAGATATGGCCAAAAAAGAGGATAAGTAGAAGGTACAGAAATCACAGGGGGCTGGAGGGAGGGTAACCAGGACTGCAACCGTGAATAAACTCGAACATCTACATTTATGGCAAGTGTACACAACTGTACTATGTTCTTCGTGTTTCACTGTTGCAGTCATCACACTTGGGTTGATTCCCAAAACTGAGGAAGGGTGGAGGCAGTCAAGCAGTATTAGGGCTGGCTAGCAGGCCTTGTAAGACTGCTGTGGCAAATCCAGCTCTACATTTAGAAAAGACAGGTAAGTGATAATGCTTGGTGAAGATGTGTACAGAACTCCAGGTTGCAGCTTCCAGGATGACCCTGGTAGGGGCTCCCCTGAGAAATGCTGCAGGGGTTGAGGTATCCCTAGTGGAATGAGGTCTGATCCCCTGTGAGGTAGGTTTCCATGGTGTTTGTAGAAGAAATGGATGCAGTGTGCTATCCATTTAGAAATGGTTTGCTTTGAAATGGCCTTGCTATCTGCTCCTGTAGCAAAGTTGACTGGCAGCTGGTCAGATTTTCTGAAAGGTTTTGTCCTGTCAAGGTAGAAACTAAGCTGTCTGTGCACGTCCAAGGAATGCAGGATCCTTTCTCCTTTATTCTGAGGATTAGGAAAAAAGGTTGGTAAATGGATAGATTGGTTTAAAACCACACTGGATACCACCTTGGCCATAAAAGATGGGCTAGTCCTGAGGGAAACCCTGTCCGTATGGAAGATAATGAAAGGATCCACAGCCATAAGAGCCTGTAACTCACACACTCTTCTTGCTGAAGTGATGGCTAGAAGTACGGCTGTTTTCCAAGAGAGAAATTTTAACTCTGCTGTAGCAGCAGGCTGAAAGGGGGGAGCATGAGCTTCTCTAGTACAAAGTTAAGGTCCCAGGCAGGAGTGGGAGCTCTCCTTGGGAGTCTTAAATTATTAGCTCCTCTCAGGAACTGTTTGATCAGAGGGTGAGAGAAGAGGAGTGGGTCAGTATTGTAATGAGCTGAGATGGCAGAGGCATGAATCTTAATTGATGAGAAGGATAGGCCTTTGTGGAGCAGCTCTGTTAGATAATCTAGGATTTGAAGTAAGGTGGGCACGGCTCTCTCCTTTCCTTGAGACTGGCTCCAACAACAGTATCTTTTCCACTTTTCTGAATAGGATTTCCTAGTACTAGGCCTCCTGGCCTCAATGATAACATCCAGCACCTGTTTGCTGAGGGTTGCTGGTGATGTATTCAGGGAATAAGCCAGGCTGCCAGGTTCAAGGTTTGCAGCTGAGGATGGAAAATCTGTCCCTCCTGCTGGGACAGCAGAGAAGGGGTCTGATGTAGGTGCCAGGGTGGCGCTGCTGTCAGACTGTGCAGGACTGGGTACCAGTGCTGGCCAGTCTGGTGCAATAAGGATTGTCCTTGGCCTGTCCTGTTTGATCTTGAGTAGTACTTTTAAAAGAAGGGGCAGAGGGGGAAAGGCATAGATTGAGAGGTTTTCCCATGTATAGAATAGGGCATCCACTTTCCATGCTTGGCTGTGGGGATTTCTAGTGCAAAATTTCCTCAGTTGATGGTTTTGGGGGGGAAGCAAAGAGGTTCACCTCTGGTGTCCCCCACCTGTGTATTAGAAGTTTGAATGAGTTGGGTTCCAGTTTCTACTCGTGTGGGTTCATTAGATTTCTGCTCGAGTCATCTGCCAGTGAATTTTGTTTGCCTGGCAGGAATTGAGCTTGCAAGTGCACTTGGTTGCTTAAGGCTGTGTTACACAGAGCCATGGCTAACCTGCAGAGTGGGTAGGAGTGAGTTCCCCCCTGCTTGTTTATGTACCACGCAACTGTGGTGTTGTCTTGTCTTTATCAAGAGTTGTCCTGTCAGGATAAGGTATTTGAAGGCTGTCAGTGCAGTCTGTACAGCTAACATTTCTTTATGATTGATATGCAGGTGAATTTGTCCTGGGCTCCATTTGCCTTGAATGCATTTGCCTGCCATGTGTGCCCCCCCCATGCATAGTCTGATGTGTCTGTTGTCAGGGTTTGAGCGGCGGGTTGAGTGAAAGGGAGTCCCTAGTTGTGGTTGCAAGCCTCTGCCTACCAAAGGAACTCTGTCCTTAGGCAAGGAATGATAGGAATCACGGTGTCCAGGTCCTGAGAATGTTGACACCAGAGACTTTTTAAGTACCACTGAAGTTTCCTCATATGCAGTCTTGCACATGGAATTAGTAGAATGCATGAGGCCATGAACCCTAGGGCTTGCAGTATTTTTCTTGCAGATAGCTGGATTTGGGTGGCCAGTAGCTTGAAATAAGTTGTCAAATAAACCTGCTTTTCTGGAGCGAGGAATGCCATCTGGGAAATTGTGTTCAAGCTTGCTCCCAGGAATGCAATCATTTAGATGGGCACCAGATGTGACTTCTTTTTGTTGATGGTATACCCCAGAGAAATTAGGAGTCTCTTTACAAATGTCAGGTGCTGAAGTAGCAATTCCTGACTATCCACCTGAATCAGGCAATCGTCCAAGTATGGGTAAATTTTAATATTTCTCTGCCTGCAGTATGCAATGGCTGGAGACAAGCACTTTGTGAATACCCTGGGTGCAGTAGATAAGCCAAAGGTAAGTGCAGAGAACTGATAGTGCATAGAGCCTGCCCTGAAACATAGATATTTCCTGCAAGATTCCCTTATGGGGATGTGCAGATAAGCTTCTTTTAAGTCTAGGGTGACTAGCCAGGAGTCCTTGGCTAGCATAGGAAGCAGCTGCTGGAGAGTAAGCATTTTGAAGTTTGGTACCACCAGGAAGGTGTTGAGATTTGACAGATCCAGAATAGGGCACCAAGAGTTCTCTTTTCTGGGCACCAGGAACAGTCTGGAGTAGAAACAGTGTCCCTTTTGCTGTGCTGAAACAGGATGAATAGCCCTGATACTGAGAAGAGAAAGTACCTGCTTTTGGGCCTCTGCCCCCTGGTTTGGAGGAAGGTCTGGCAATCTGCTTGGGGTTGGCAGTGAGTGGAAGTATAACCTGTATCCCTGGGATACAATGTTTAAGACCCATCGGTCCTGGGTAATATACTCCCAGTTTTTTACACGCAGGGCGAGTTTTCCTCCTAGGGGTGCAAGTACTTGGGCATGGCTGGGAAGGATGAAGGACAAGTCATTGTGAACTTTTTCCATAAGGGGGTGGTTTAACACTCCCTGTTTTTGAGGAGGAAGCACTCCATTGTTTAGATCTGTGCATACCCCGAGACCGTAGTCCTTGTGGTCTGTTGCCCCTGGGTTTGGGCTGAGGTCTGGGAGGGACTAGAAAGGACCAGTTTTTTGAAGGACAATGCCTACTGAAATTAGGTGGCTGCATGTAAGAAATCTTTAACAGTTTGCATAGATTTAGCTTTTTCCTCCATCTTTTTAAGAACTACTTCTGCTTTTGAGCCAAACAAACATTCTTGGTTTAATGGAGCATCTAGTAATTTTGCTTTGACATGGTCTGGCAAGATTTGTTCCTTCAGCCAAGCATGCCTTCTCAGAACAGACCCAGTGACAGCAGCCCTGCAAGATGCTTCCAAGTCATCAAAACCACACTGCAAAGTATATTTACCAACTTGGTTTGCAGACTGCATTAACTCTCGTCTTTATTTTCTGCACAATCAGGAATCAACAACATGTTCTGTTTAATTAATTCCATAATATGCTCCGGGTACTTCAACATGTGAAACTGGCAATTTAAAGCCCTGATGGCAAGAGTTGCAGAGGTATATAACGTCTTATCCCATCTGTCTAGAGCTTTAGAATCCCTGTCCGAAGGGGTAGGGTTTTTGGCAGTAGTAGCCTTAATACCTTTAGGTCCCTGGGAAATGGTCTCTGGATCCGCAGTCGGATTTTTAAAGAGAAATTTGTAAGAGTCAGGTACTCTGCAGTACCTGTCAGGCTTTCTAGGAGTTGATGGTAAAGTATCAGGGGTAAAAATGGATTCCATAAAGACATCATCTACAATATCCAGGACAAGGGGTATAGCTAGAGGCCTATGCTGAGGCAAGTCTAAAAATTCCCTGTGTCTCTTTTTGGACTGTGGGTAGTCCTGGCATTCCCAGCGGAAATGCTCTCTTAGGGTATGCAAGGTTTCACCGAAAGAAAAGTCCTCCGGGGGGGAGACAGAGGGAATAGAATCCTCTGCATCTGAATCCTCATAGGTAGATAAGGGTATGTCCTGGTAATCACAGGGGTAAGAGTCATCGGACTCATGGTCTGTAGAATCAGAAGGAAAATCAATTCTTTGTCTTTTAGGGGGGAAGGCTGGCTTCCTCTAATTAAAGTAATAAGGTCTTCAGCCATTCTAAGCATTTGTTTCTATGGCATGGGAGCTTGAGAATGCGCTTTGGTCATCGGTTTCCTAGGCGTAGTGCGAACTCTGGGCCTGAGAAATTCGGTAGTTTTAGTCATTAACAAAGTAGTCTGTTTAATACGAATATCGGAAGGACTGAATACACCCTCAGAAGCCGGTGCCTGCACAGCGGCTCTGGACCCACCCAAGGTAGAGACCTCCCAGGTTCCATAGTCGAAGAAGCATCTCGCGGCGTACCAGACTCCGAATGGGTCTCAGTAGAGACCTGCAAATCTGTAGAAGCAGGTAACAGGGGCTGCGAAAGCGCCTCACTGAGTACCAGCGGACTGGCGACTAGCTTAATGGAAGCGCCGTTGGCAGCTTTGGACCTATGCGGTCTGTCTCTGTCTTTTTCCTTGTGTTTTTTTCAGATCATCAGTAGTTGGATGGCTTATCGAAGCCACTTCGGAATACGGAGAACGAGAGCGAAAGAATTTAGAGACCAAAATAGCCAGACGACAAATAGTTCGGGAGTTGAACAAGGCACAAAACCAACAGCGAGGGACGTCGTGGTCTGGGCCTAAACAGGTGACACAGTAAGAATGAAAATCTCTGTGAGGCATTTGCTTTCCACAGGCAAGACAAATGTTAACTTTTTCTGACACTGGTTAGAGCAAGAAAAAAGGATCCCCAATGGGGTACTTATCTTTAGAAGACTTCAGGTTTGAAACTCGAAAAATGAAAATTTCAGGTTGCGGCCGACTGGCACTTGCGAACTGCTTCGGGCTCCCACGTGGCAAGAAAAGCTGATGTAATGGCATCGGCTGCATGTTTTATACCCCTGACAACCTGAGGTCATAGAAGCGGCAACAGCATCCGACGCAGAATTCCCAAGGCTCTGGTATTCGGGCCGACTGAAGGCTACTGCAGGCAGATAACCCAAGTGTGATGACTGCAACAGTGAAACATGAAGAACATCCCCCTGCGCAGTCTTCAATGCCATCAATGCACTGAAAAATTGATGAAGCAAAATCCTGCCATTCACACTGTGGATTCCTGGGAGTTAACACCACATGCTTAGTCTTCTCCCTTTTCTTTACTGGGGCACCCGCTCTTACAAAACATGGAGTTTCCAATCCCTGCATGGATTCTATTAAGGTACCCAGCACCTCTTCTTTAAGTATCCAAGGACTCCCTCTGGGTCCCCACAAATAAATAGTTGTAGTTCCCTCTTCAATGTCCGTGGCAGGCTTCTGCAATGCCTCTGAGGATGTGTGAGAAGCAGTTCTGTGCCAATATCCAAGATGGTCACAGCAGAAGAAACCCAAGGTAATGCCGGGCTATCCCCTGGGGTCTCAGTGACCTCAAGAGAGACATGCAGTGGAGGATGGAGAGCAGCAGGCTCAGGTCTAGACTTCCTGGCCTTCCTTTCTAGTAGTGGCTGTACCTCGGGGTTAGTAGATTCTGCTATGATACCCGGGGCCAAATGCTCAAGATGCTGGTTCTCAAGATTAAATTGGAAGTGATGAAAGCCATCCACACAAGGTCTTGGGTACAAAGGCCTAACAGATGGAACACCTGAGTGTGGTCATGAGACACAATGAAGCAAAAGAAGCGCCTACCTTGGCAGTCTTTATGTGGAATCTGCCTTCCATACTGACACTTCTCTTTCTTGGATGACATGTAATCCACAGAACAGTGTAGAAAAAGAAAACAGAACCACAGCCTGGGACTTACCTGAAAGATGTAGGCTCACAATGTGATGGGCATGGAGACTGACAAACAGCAATACCGTATAAGGAGGAGACCTTTATCTCTCATGGGTTCAGACTGGCTCTGAGGACACAGATGGAGCTACTGGAGACTTAGCTTTGTCTGAGCCAATGCTGGGAGCTGACAAAGCCAAGGCTTCTCAGTGACTTTTGTCTGTTCCGAATTCTGAACTGATGGCTTGGAGTGTTTCTCAGACACTTTGGCTGGCTGAGGACCCAGAGACGAAGAATCTTGAGGGTTCTTCAGGAGGCCACGTAAAATACGCTTATTTCTTCTCTCCTGCAGGACTCTGGAACAGAAAGCGTGATAATTGAGCAAGAGTCCTGCAGGTGAACAGCCCCTAAACAATAAATGCAACTCATGTGCCCATCCCTAAGGGACATTTTCTGGAAACGCGAGTCGCATTTCTTAAACCCAGTGGGTTTCGACTCTTTAGACATGGTAAACACTAGTCAGGAAAAATTCACAGCACCAGAAAAAACAGAAAGCTGTCAACTAACAGCACACAACAAGTAACAGCAATTAGGCTGTAACAGGTAGCCCAACAACAAAAAGGGAAGAACTTTGGGGTTTTTTTTGTGCTTTTAAGGGGAGAAGGAAGAAAGAAGGGGGACAGCCTCTAACTTAAACGGCAATCCCAGAAAAGGGTGAGGAAAAAGGAAGAACCCTCTAATTTAAATGGGCTCTAAGGGGAAAGCAAGGCCTGAGGAGAGAAAACGACAGCCAAAAGCACCGCAACAAGCAGAGAAAAGGGTCGTTAGACTACAGGGGAATAGTACACTCTCTAACGAGTCAATACAACCAAAAAAAAAAAAAGAAAATTAGCGATAAATAGCAAAAAAGCAAAAGTACTTAGCCTGAGCCAGTAGTAGCAATCTCGATGCTGCAAGTGGCAAACAAGATCTGGATAGCTGCCGCTAGGCATGTTGGGGTAAGGGGTAGCCTTGAGCCAGAAAAAGCTCTCGAGCTATAGTAAATCGACTGAGTCAGAGCAGAGGATCAGCTCCAAACCCAACCAGCAAGAACGAAGGCGAAATGGGACAACATAACATTACTGATTACCCTTGTTCCAAACACAGCTCCAAATGACAAAAAACAGAATGAATAGCCAAATGGAAACACCTTCTTCACAGAGGAAGCAGCACTACAGAAGAAGAGCAATGGAACTGCAACTCAAACCCACTTAAGGCTGCAGTACGAGCACACAATGCAGGTGAGGGCATGATGAATCATGCAAATCTTCATCGTGTGTCCCTTTTTAACACCTTTATTAAATCACTTAAGATATAAGCACAAAGGTATTTATAGAAAAAAAACAAACGCATTAACATTTATCACATTCATGCTTTATACATTACATATGTTCTTTTTAACAATTATTCGCTCAAACATAACACAAGTTGCTCAACTCTTGCATTCCCTTAAAACATACTCCTCTTGAACATTTTTCTACATATATTGTTCCCACAAACTATATTTATTTCTGCGTAATTTGCTCCTTCCCTTTTCTAAATATCCCACTTCAGTTCTTCAATTACATTTGGTTTAGATTTTGATTTCTATTTTTTTAGTACCCTTTTTTTTTTTGGGCAGCCAATAGCATTACAGTTAGTACGACTTTACTAAGTATAGGCAAATTCAGATCCTGTTTCCCAGCTTAAAAGAATAATTTCTGTTGTTAGACATTTGCTCCCCCAATATTTTGGAGAGTACTTTGTAGGACATTTTTTTTAAATCAGCCATCTCCCTACATTCCTGAAAAACATGTCCCCAGTTATCTCTATTTTCCATCACAACTCCGACATTTGCTATCTTACGGAGGAAAAATTTTCTGAACTCTGCTTGGGATACAAGAATACCTAGCCTAACACTTGCGAGCAAAAATCCTAAACCTTCTGGACTTTGCTACATACTAGGGAGCCATATAGATGTCCTCTCATTGTTCCTTTATACATTACCTTTTCAGTCTCTTCCAAATCCTAACCTCCTCTGATTCTTATAGTAGGTATGCAATATTTATATGCCCTACTAACTATCCCGCTAACTGTACCGTCTGTTCTAGACATGACCAAAAAATTCTACCAGAACTGGTCTTTCACCTAGCACTCTATTTCTCTCTGCCTACACTCTTGTATAAACCACTGGTAGGAAATGCAATCTCTAACTTGCACTCCAAAGGTCTGCTAGGCATCATCCCACTCTATTACAATTCTCTCTCTAGTTATTGGTTCCCAATACATTTGGTTCCTTGACCTATTTTCTCCAGTAAATACAAGACCGCTCTTGCCAATTTTCTATACCCATATGTGATGTCATCCCTATTGGCAAAATCTCCTTTCTCCATTTCTGTGTTGGATTACTTCTTAGAATAATTTCTGCATTTTTTTATGAATAAAATATTCTACATGTTTTTTGTTACTACTCTCCTTAAGGATCTGCATCCAAAATCTTATTTGTCTTCTTACTTCTTGAACAACTTCTCTGTTTCATCATCGTAAACCACTTTTCTTCTACAAGGATCATCTTTATTCCACTTAACTCTTGCCTTCTTCCCCTTTCAAATTCCTTCAAATGTTTATTAAAGTACTGTCCACAACTTCTCCTATGATTGATAAAACCACGGCTTGCCCTGTATAGTTGCAGGACTTTGAGTTGATCCACGTAGGACCTGCTGTTTAGGCTTGCATCCTTTCAGTAAGATATCTCTGTGGGTGTTCCAGTTGTTACGTGTCTGGACAGATGGGTATTATATTCAATGAATGGCCTAATGTGGTTTGATTAAAGGTGGACAATGACATCCCTACATCTAGATACAATCCCTTTGTTTACAAGCTGTGCAATACAGAAGGTCTTTCTTACAACAGGCAAACATTGGTCAAAAGTTAGGTCACTGTCCACATAAGATTCCAAACCCCGAAAAGGATCAGCTCTTGGAGGCGTATTGTTAATGAAGATGGATGACTTGGAAAACTTTAACCAGTGTATACCATGCAACCAAAAAGAAAACTTGTAAAAAGAAAAAACAGTCACCAACAACCACAATGCACTGTAGACTGTTAGTTTGCCACAGAAGTAAATAAAAATGCAGACTCCAGGTGTCACATAAAAATGGAGATTTTATAAATTCCAAACATAAAAGCATGCCAACTACATAAAAAGGTCAAGTGCGTTCATCCATTCATAGCCTAGTAACCTCCTACGATCCTGTAGACCCGGAGATTATTTCAAGCCCAGTCGTTTCATCCCAATGTAATACCAAAGATACTCTGGTCAATAATGAGGACTGTATTTAGTAATGACTACCCATGCCCAGAAGGGTTGTGGGTACTATCCCCAGTAAGAATTTACAGTGCCCCATCCACTCTTCCAGGTTCCTTTTGAACATTGTCATGGAGGTGCTCTGTTTACATGAATTGGAAGTCTATTGCAGACACGCAGCAGTTGCTGGGAGACAAATCTGTCCCTCCAGCATATCCTAGTCAAGTTGCAAGCCATATTTAGGTAGCTGGAATGGGTAGCTCTAGTTCCATTTGATTTACAGATGTGCATCAAATTAATTGGGTTTGGTTCGAAGATCACTCTGTAAGCCAGGCATAAGTCTACCCAAAGAAGTTTGTACGATACTGAGTACAGTGAGGGGGACTTTAGTCGGTCTGTGTAAAGCACATGCTGGAGTCCCTTGATCTTCTTAATTAGAAACCTCTGAGGCCTTTCCAATTGCTGCATGTGCTTTGTAAGGTACATGCCGAAAGATGCGTTACATTCAATTATGGGCTTGATTAGTGACTAGTATAGAGGGGTTATAACCTCCTTAGCTCTACAGGCAATGCCTTTGTTAATAAAGTGTGCTACGCAGAAAGCCTTCCTTACTACAGCAGATACATGGTGGTCAAAGTTAAGGTCGTAATCTACTTGTGATCCCAGATCTCTTACCACTTTGTAGGTACATAGGGTATAGTTGTTAATTTGATACTGTAAAGGGACATTGTTTTTACCGAAGGGAATGATGATGCATTTCTCAGCATTCAGTCTGAGACCAAGACTAAGACACCAATCGGTCTGTGTAAGACCCTCCTGAAGTATACTGACATTATTTGGTTATTCAATAATTGCACCTAGTTTGCAGTCATCTGCAAACGTGATCAGCCTCAGCCTCTTAGTTTTGGACTGAACTTTTGAAAAGCATATACCGAACAGTAGAGGGCCCAGCACTGACCCTTGTGGCACCCAGCTGGTGACATGTTTGCTGGTTGATGTGGAGTCACCCACTTTGACAGCGTGTGACCAGTTTGTGAGCCAGTTTGCAACCCATCTTACAACAAAGGAGTTTACATTCAGTTTGGAAAGTTTATCAGTAATGCCTGAGTGTTGGACTGTGTCGAAGTCCTTTGTCAAGACAAGGTATGCTGTGTGCAGACTTGCCCTGGTCACATTTTCAAAGAAATCCACCAGGTTTAACAGGCAGGATCTGCCCTTGATGAAAATGAACTGGGTCAGATCCAGGGCTTGGAGGTTGCCTAGATCTTTATTTATGAGGTCCATGATGACACGTTCCATGGCTTTACAGAAGAGGCTGAGCAGACTTATGGGTCTACAATTCCCTGGTTCTGTTGCTAAGCCACCTTTGTGAAAGGCAATAAAGTACAGTTGTGTACACTTACCATAAATGTAGATGCTCGGGTGTATTCACTGTTGCAGTCATCACACTTGGGTTATCCTGCCAGTGGTAGTCCTCAGTCGGCCCGAATACCAGAGGCTTAGTATTTCTGCGTCGGTTGCTGTCGCTCCAATAGAGTGATGTCAGGTAGTCAGGGGTATAAAAACAGGGAGCCGAAGCCATTACATCAGTTTTTCTTTCCACAAATGTCAGAAGCCCCCAAATAGGGAGCTAAGTTATGGTGGAAAAAATACCACCAGTAAAAAGTAAATACCAACAGCCCTGTAAAGAGTGAGGAAGAGAGAGAGAGAAGGAGAGAGACAGACAAGGGGGCTGGAGGGTGGGAAACCAGGACTGCAACAGTGAATACACTTGAACATCTACATTTAAGGCAAGTGTACACAGCTGTACTATGTTCTTCGTGTTTCACTGCTGCAGTCATCACACTTGGGTTCATTCCCAAAGCTGAAGAGTGGATGGAGGCAGTCAAGAAGTGTAGGGGCTGGCTAGAATGCCCTGCAGGACTGCTGTTGCAAAGCCCACCCTGGATTTGGAGAAGAGAGGCAGGTGGTAATGCTTGGTGAAGGTATGAACAGAACTCCAAGAAGCAGCTTCCAGAAGGTCCCTGGTAGGGACTCCTCTGAGAAAAGCTGTAGAGTTTGAAGTTGCCCTAGTGGAATGCATTCTGACCCCCCAGAGGGGGTGGTTTCCCATGGTGTTTGTAACAGCAATGGATACAGTGCGCTATCCATTTGGAGATGGTTTGTTTGGACATGGCTTTGCCCTCTGCCCCTGGTGCAAAGCTGACTAGTAACTGACTTGATTTTGTGAAGGGCATAGTCCTATCAAGGTGGAATCTGAGCTGTCTGTGCACATCCAAAGAGTGCAGGATCCTTTCCCCCTTATTTTGAGGATTAGGGAAAAAGGTGGGCAAATGGATAGATTGGTTGAGAGCCACACGGGATACCACTTTAGGTAAAAAACGTTGGGTTAGTCCTGAGGGAGAACCTGTCAATATGAAAAATAATGAAGGGTTCCTTAGCCATAAGTGCTTGTAGCTCAGACACTCTTCTAGCTGAAGTGGATGGCCAGAAGCAAGGCTGTTTTCCAAGAGAGGAATTTTAACTTTGCTATTGCTGCAGGCTCAAAGGGGGGTAGCATGAGCTTTTCCAGCACAAAATTAAGGTCCCAAGAAGGTGTGGGGGCTCTTCTTGGTGGCCTTAAGTTGTTAGCTCTCCCAGAAACTGCTTGATGAGAGGGTGGGAGAAGAGAGGTGGCTCAGTGCTGTAGTGAGCAGAGATGGCAGAGGCAAGGATCTTAATGGAGGAGAAGGACAGGCCTCTGTGGAGTAGGTCTGCTAGGTAATCCAGAATGAGTGAATCCAAGAACAATACCTTTTCCACTTATCAGCACAGGATTTCTGCGTACTGGGCATCTGGCTTCAAGTATGACATCCAGTACCTGCTTACTCAGGCTGGCCACTGGAGGAGAGTTCAAGGAATAAGCCAAACTGCAAGGTTTAGGGTCTGCAATTGCAGATGCAAGATCTGTCTGTCCTGCTGAGTCAGATGGGTTGGGATCTGGGATAGATGCCATGGTGGCAGTGGAGACAGCGCAGTAATGGGTACCAGTGTTGGAGTGGCCAGTCTGGGACAGTCAGGATTGCCCTTGGTCTTTCCTGCCTTATCTTGAGTAATACTCTTGTAAGAAAAGGCAGAGGGGGAAATGCACAGATTGAGAGGTTTGCCCACTGGAAGTATGGGGCATCCACTTTTCAGGCCTTGATGTGCAGAATTTGCTGAGCTGGTGGTTGTAGGGGAGGTAAACAGGTCCACCTGCGGGGTACGCCATTTCTAGGTCACAAAGCTGAAGGTGTTGTGGTTTGCCACTCGTGTGGGTCTAGGAGATTTCTGCTAAAGTGGTCTGCCAGAGAGAATTGGTTAACTGGCAGGAATTGAGCTTGCAGGTAAATTTGCATGGCTGAGGCCATGTTCCACAGGGTCATGGCTGGCCTGCAGAGTGGGTAAGAGTGGGTTCCCCCCTGCTTGTTGATGTACCACATCACAGTGGTGTCAGTTTTGGTTAGCAGTGGCCCCGCTGACAGTAGGGAATCTGAAGGCTGTCAGAGCGTGCTGAACAGCTAGCATATCTTTTTGGTTGATGTGTAGATGAATTTGATTTGGGTTCCAGTGGCCCTGAATGTACCTGCCGTCCAGATGTGCACCCCAGGCATAGTCTATGTCTGTGGTCAGGGTCAGGGCGGCGTGGGGTTGTGTAAAGTGAAGCCCCTTGTTGTGGTTGCATGCTGCTGCCCACCAAAGAAACTCTTTCCTTAGACAAGGTATTATAGGTATGGTAGTTTCCAGGTCCTGAGAATGTTGGCACCAAAGACTTTTAAGTACCACTGAAGTTTCCTCATATGCAGTCTGGCATATGGAATTAGTAGAATGCAGGAGGCCACGAACCCTAGAGTCTGCAGGATTTTCCTTGCGGATAGCTGGGTTCTGGTGGCCATTTGATCAAAGTAACCTGTCCGATGGGCTTGTTTCTCTGGAGTAAGGAATGCCATCTGGGATGCTGTGGGTTTGAAGTAATATGCTGCTATAGGAGAAGACAGTGAGAGAGGTGGGTAGAGAGGGGGAAAAGGTGGAGGGGATGTACACAGTCGTACATTCATCGGTCTGTCTGGAAAGGACTGCCTGGGGGTAGACAGAGGAAGTAGTATTAGGGGACGAGGGTTTCCTATCCTCTTTTCTGTATTTTGAGGAAGAAATGGAAGGCGCAGTTGGGTTTGGCAAGGTAGTTCCTGTAGAATTTTGGAACTGGGGGAACCAATAAATGCTTCAGGTCCTGCAGTTCCTTGCTTTTTTCCTGCAAACTTTTGAACAATTAAGCAGATTTCTTGCCAAAAGGAACTGATTGTCCAGGTCAGCATCCAGGACCTTACTCGAAGTCATCAGGGAGTGGTTGAAGTGTGAGCCAGGAGTACCTACGTAATACAAAAGTAGAAGTGGCTGACCTGGGTTGAGCCTTCAGCAGCATCATAGCTGCATTTTACACAATGGCTGACTACTTGTGCTGCTAAGGAAAGCTTATAAGCAACCTGGGGCTTCATAGGGGAGTCAGGCATGGAAGAGAGCAATGTAGCTGCCTCGGAAACTAGATCTAGATCATACTTTACCATGTGTGTCTGGTAATTAAATGGTCCTAAAGGCCACAGTGGAGGAAGTGCAGATCTTTTTTCCCAGTCTGTCCATCACCTTACTGTCTTTGTCTGATGGCAGGAGGGAAGAAGAAATGTTCCTGGATTGCTTGTCTGGTGCCACTGCAATGACAGCAGGATCTGCCATGGGTGGCTTGATGAGGTACTTCTGATCATCAGGGACTTTATAGAACCTATCTGGCCTTATAGGGGCTAGAGGTTGGGATTCTCGGGTCCTAAAAGCAGAAGCAAAGGCATTCAGGTAAGTTGGAATCACAGGGGGAATAGCAGAGGGAGCACAAAGTACCTTTTTTGTACCTCAGTCATTTGTGTGGCATCCCACTTGAAGTATTCTCTCATTTTGGAGATAGTCTCCCCAAAGGTAATATCTTCAGGTCGGGAGTCTCCTTCCAAAGACTCTCCATCTAGAGAGCAGTGCTCCAGAGGAGAGGCAAGCTGAGAAGTGTAAGTGAGTGACTCAGAGGAGGACAGGAAGGGGGGTGGAACTTGCAGAGGCAGGCCTAGGGCGGAGGGTAGGCAGTGCAGGAGTATGTGGAGCTGTGGGCCTGAGGGCCATAAAGGCCTGAACCAGGGACTGGGAGAAAGTGTGCCAGTCTGGCTGGTCTTCTATTGGGGTAGACAAATACCTAGTTTTTTTGTTTTCTCTTCAGAGGAGGAGACTTGGACATTGTTTGAGAAGCTGAAGGCCTAGAGTCAGTCATCAGGCCTGTGGCCGAGCAGCCTTGTTCTGAAACCGAAGGTGGCCGTTTAGTCAAGCTCGGTTCCCCCTCCACATCGACAGAGGCAGACGTAGCAGAAACCTCCGTGGACGTGCCAACTGGAGAGGATAGGGCAGCTTCTGACATGGTACCCACTGAAGTCGTCAGTTCTTCCGGATGTCCCTCAGCCCCTAGACTGGTAGCTGGCATAATGTTCTACGTTGGAGGCGCACCAGTAGCAGGTCTTGAAACATTGGCCTTCTTTTTTGTGGCTCTACTTCGATGGCCTTTTCAGCATCTATGCCTAGGGCCAAGTGTTTAATACGCTAGTTCTCTACAAATAATTTAACGACTGTCAGACAACTGCGTAGGGTCTTAGGGACAAATGACTGACAGATATTAAAGATCGTATGACAGTGGGACTGGCCTAAGAAGAAAAGGTAGAGTTCGTGAGAATCTTTGCGCGGAATTTGCTGACCGCACTTACATTTTCCCTTCCTAGATGACATTGGCTAATAAAAGAGCAACAGCAACCTAAGCCTATAACAAAAATAAAGAAGATTCCCCAACGGGGTACTTAGCTGTATTGTCTTCCGAAGCACAGAAAGGAATGAGCAAACAGACATTCAACTGCGGCAGAGAAGTTCTGAGGTCTATGCATGCGGACATCACATTTATGGCCCACTGTTTATGGCCCTGCATGTGACGTCCCATGAAGCTGACAGGAACCAGGCTTAAGCTTTGGTAGAGGAGCCAGGCATTCGGGTCGCCTGAGGCAGAGGATCACACATGTGAGAATACTGTAACATGAGAATAGGACAGTCCTTATTTTATCATTCAACTTTGGACTTCTTCAGAGCCATTTGACTTGCAAATAAAACATCTTTTCATTTAAAAATCAAGTAGTCATGTCATGGCTCAATTAGAACATTTAAAATTTTAAAGAGACAGTGTTACATTTAAGCATGTAAAATGTGATTTACCACAAGAAACAATACAAAACACATCAACCAACCTAAAAATACTGTAAAACAATGTGACAAAATAAACAAATAAAAACAATAATGAAGTGAGTTACACCTTGTTCACCAACCTTTATACATTACTGAACTACTAAAATTTAAAAGCAAATAGCAAAATTTCATATTAGGTGTGTATAATGCAAGTTTTAAATCATTCTATTAGATCCAGTCTCAAACTCTATTTTGAAAGTAGGGGTCCAAATAAACCTTATTATGCATTTCTTAAATATTTCTTTTTATTTATACTTCACACCTCATTGGCACCAGTACTTAAAACTATTATCAGCTGGTCATAATTGCTATGGCATTCATCCCAAGTTGCCAAATGAGCTCCCTTTTCCCTGTGTTGCCCAAATGACCCTCTGACACTCTTAGGTATTATTTCTAAACTACCAAACAAACTTTGCAAATGTGGGGCAGGTCTCACTATGTCTACATAGAGCATTGCTTGTGTCGCTTTTGGCAATTACTTGTAAATGATCGTAAATACGTTTACGAAAATGTTTTGCCAATGAAGAAATATTTACAGCTTGAGCAAATTGCTATGTACAATATTCCTCTGATATTACAATTCCCATCTCCAAAATGCATTAGTGTGGGGGGTTTCCAACAGTAATTTTCTGTTTTTCTAAAATATACCTACACTGGTTGGATGCACAAAAACATTTAGTGCCCTTGCTACTGTACACTGTTTTTATCCTGCGGCGTTCAGATAAAAATTTTCCCAAAAGCAACATGAACAATGCCTTATGTAGACATAGTGAGACATGCCCACATTCACAAAGTTTAAGTTTGATATTTTAGAAACAATACCAAAGAGTGCCAGAGGGAGCAGTTGGGAAATGCAGAGAAAAGGCGGCTCATTTGGCAGCTCAGAATGAGCATATCTCGACTTGGCAAAGGCTTTCAACAAAATCCCACACACACAGGGATTACCGATAAACTTAGCAAACTGAATGTAAACCCCTTTGTTGTAAGATGCGTTGCCAAATGGCTAACAAACCGGACACACTATCAAAGTGGGTGACTCCACATCAACCAGCAGACCTGATACCAGTGGGGTGCCACAAGGGTCAGTGCTGGGCCCCCTACTGTTTGGTATATATACTTCTCAGAAGCTCAGGTCAAAACTAAGGGTTGTGGCTGACCAAGTTTGCGGACAACTGCAAATTTGGTGCATTTGCTGAATCCCCAAATGTTGTCAGTATACTCCAGGAGGAACTTGCACAGACCAATGAGTGGTATCTTAGTCACGGTCTTAAACTTGAATGCCAAGAAATTCATAATCATTCCCTTTGGCAAAAACAATGTCCTTTCGCACTATCAAATTAACAACAATAACTGAAGGACCAACAAAGTGGTAAGAGATCTGGGATCACAAGTTGACAGTCAGCTTAGCTTCGACCATCATGCGTCTACTGTAGTAAAGAAGGCTTTCTGTGTACACATTAGTAAATGTGACACCTCAATAGCAAAGAAGGTTATAACCCCTCTACAGTCGGCACTAATCCAGTCCATAACGGAGTATGATGCCCTGCTCGGCATGTACTGTAAAAAGCATATGCAGCAACCAGGGAGACCTCAGAGGTTGATAAAGAAGATAAAGGGATTCCAGCATGTGCCTTACAAAGACCGACTAAAGTCCCTGCCACTACACTCTGTATTGTATAAACTGCATAGGGGAGACTTATGCCTGGCTTAACCAGCAATCTCAGACCCAAACCTAATGAACTTGCTGCATATCCATAAATGAAATGGGACAAGAGATACCCATTCCAGGGACCTAAATATGGCCTGTGACTTAAATAGTACATGCTGGAGGGACACATCTGTCTTGCAGTGACTGCAGTGTCTTTGGAATACACTACCAATTCATGCGAAACACAGCACCTCTGACACTGTTCAAGAGGAACCTGGATGAGTGGATGGGGCCACATAAATTCGTACCAGGGATAGCGCCCACAACCCTCCGGGACATGGGAAGTCATTACTAAATGCAATCCTGGGTATTGACTAGCATATCTACGGTATTACACTGAGATATAAAAGGATGCTAACTACGTCTAAATAGTCAATCTAATCATCAGCGTGAGTGTGAATAAATCTTAATTGACCTCTGGGTCTATAGTCTAGTAAACTCCTATGAATGTCACGGCAATTCCTGGTTTAAATGACCACACCTCATTGGCACCAATACTTAAAACTATTATCAGCTGAACTATAAACAGAAATATCCAAGAAACACATATTAAGGTTTACTTGGACCCCTACTTTCAAAATTTTTGAGAAGGGATCTAATAAAATGATTTAAAAAAAAAAAAGTTATGTACTCACCATAACGTTCCATCTGAGTACTTCATTTGTCTTCAACCTGTGGGTATTTGGATCCGAATCGGATCCAAGATGGACACATCACAAGCATCTGATCCAAGCCCCAAAATCCTCCCCTTACCCATAATGCTCCACTGTCTCCTTCCTTCCCTCAGATCGAGTTTGCTGCTCAAGAAAACATAAGCCCAAACCAATCAGACCTACCACTAATAGTTCCCAAAAACTTAGCCAAGCATAACCAGGAGAGCCACTAAAGTGCTCCTCTCCCATATACAAGTTTAGAGCAATAGTGACAAGGTCAGGGAGGAGGAGGGGGGATGGCTAAAGACAAATGAAGTATAACTACTCAGATTGAATGTTATGGCGAGTACATAACTTCTTTACCTGAAGTAGTTGACTTCATTTAGTCTTCAACCTGTGGGACAGAGTC
>NC_056737.1:224105503-224172479 GCF_019279795.1 Protopterus annectens
CTGCATGCATATATGCATATATATGCATATGTATATATATATATACATATATATATATACATATATATATATATGCATATATATATATATGCAATATATATACATATTATATATATATATATACACATTATTATTATTAATAATATTATTACGTATATGTAAATAATGCATATATAATGTGTGTACATGTATTAATATTATGCAATATATAATGTATATGCGTATTATGTGCATTTTATGTATGCATTAATATGTATGCATGTATTATTATGACGTATTACGTGTGTGTGTGTGTGCGTGTGTGTGCATATAATATATATGTATGCAGCGCGTAATGTATAATGTGCGTGGTATCATAATATGTGCGTACATATTAATATAGTATGCGTGTGTGTATACATGTGCGTGTGTATACATATGTATACATATATGCGTATGTGTGTCATGTGTGTGTATTAATATTATATGCGTATGTGTGTGTGTGTGCGTGTGTATGTGTGCGTACTATGTATGTAATAATGTATATGCATATATTAATGTGTATGTGTGTACGTATGTGCATATCGTGCAGCCTCATATGTGTCGTATATATATATACTGACATGTATATATATATATATAATAATGGTATATCATACAATGTGCATTATGTGTGCATGTGTGTATATGTACATGTGTATGTATGCGTATGTGTCTCGGTAATACATACATGCGTGTGTGTGCGTATATACATATTAAGTATATACATAATATGTGTATGTGTGCATATACGTATATATATTTATGTATATATATATGTATGTGTATCAAATATATATTATTATTAATCAAGGCACGTGTGTATATACATATATATATATGCGTGTATATATATATATATGCGTGCATGTGTGTGTGTGTGCGTGTGTATTAAATGTGTCATGCAGCCATGTGTGTAATATTAATCAACTAATGTTTGTGTGCGTATGTGTATGTGCATATAACATGTGTGTATTAATAATGTGTCCGCTAAGTAATATGTTAATGATAATGTGTGCGTATGTCATATGTCGTATGTGTAATGCGTAATAATATTAATAATGTGTGCGTGTGCTCATAATGTGTGTGTGCGTATTATGTTAATGTGTGTGCGTATGTGTATGTATGTGTGTGTGTATGTAATAATAATAATATGTGTATGTGTATTAGCTAATAATATTAATATGTATGTAACATTGTGTAGTATGTATTAATATTAATAAAGTAAAACATGTGTATACATATTTTTTTGTGTGTATATATATGCGTATGTATGTGTGTATAAACAATGTGTATGCATAATATGTATGTGCATATATATCAAATGACATGTATGCATATGTATGTATATATGTATATGCATGTGTATGTTAATATATGTATGTGTGTGTCCATCAATACATGTCAGATTAATCGTGCCATTCGTAATGCGGCCGTGTGTGCCTATATGTGTTAATTAATGCATTATTAATATTATTAATGTGTCTAATTATTAATGTGTGTACGTGTACATGTGTATGTGTGCGTATGTATGTGTCATGCGGTATATATATGTATATATATATGTGTGTTAATGCGTATGCGTGATATATACATATAATGTGTTTATGCGTATGTGTGTATATACATATATATATATATATATATACATGTATATATATATATACATGTCTTTGCGTATATATATATATGCATATATATACATATACATGTATATATATGTATATGTACATATACATATACATATATATACATATATATACATATATATGTACATATGTATATATACACACCTTCAACCATATACATGTCATATATATACATATATACATGCAATAATATATAGCCATATACATATATATAACGTATATATATACATATCATATATATACATATACATATACATATACATATATACATATACATGCACATATATATATACATACACTCTCCCATACATATATATATGTATATATATACGCCAACCATGTATATACATACCTGCATATATATATACATATACATGCATGTACATATATATGTATATACATATATATATAATAATAATACATAAGCACATATGCATATATGTACATATTACATATAATATATATGTATAAAAGCCTTGCATATATATATGCATATATACCATAATATATATATGCATGTATACATGTATATATATATGTATAGTATACATGTAATATACGTATATATGCATATAATATGTATACGTATATACATATACATATATATGTATGTACATATGCATATACATATACATGTACATATGTATATATATGTATATATATGCATGTCATATATATATATATATATATATATATATGTACATATGCATACGTACGTATGTGTATATGTGTGTAATACATATGCATATACGTATGTATATAATAATAATAATATACATATATATAATATATGCATGTACATGTATATATATATATGTAGCCATATACATAATACATATATATATGCGTATACATATATGTAATAATGCGCTATATGCATATATATACATATGCGTAATAATACATATACATATATATACATGTATGTATATGTACATATATATATATAATACATATACATATATGCATATCATACATACATGTATATGTGTAATACGTATACATATACGTACACATATATGGCGGGCATGGTGTATATATATATATGCACATACATATATGTATATATGTGTGCATATATATAACATATATATGCTCATATATATGTGTGTATGCATATCTGTATATATACATATATAATAATACATATGTATGTATATGCATATACATATGCATGCAATGTACCTGTCATAACCATGTACTTTATATATGTGCATATACTATGTGTAACATACTGCTATGTGTGTGTATATATGCATGTATATGTGCATGTATATGTGTATATGTATATATATGTATGTAGCACATATATATATGTGTATATGCATGTATATATACATATATATATATACATATATACATATGTGTATATATATATATATATGTACATGTATATATATATATGTATATGTATATATATGTGCATGCTGTATATATATGCATATATATATATATATGCATATATGTATATATGTATATGTGTATATATATACATATATATATATATATGCATATGTGTGTGTGTGTGTGTGTGTGTGTGTGTGTGCATATATGCGTACATACATATGTAACATGCATATATGTGTGTATATGCATGTATATGTTTAATAATATATACGTAATATTAATCAATATTAATGTGCGGTATATTATTATGTACATGTGTACTCGTCAATAATTAATGGTAATACATGATGATATTATTAATGCGTATTGCCATGTGTCAATGTGTTGTGTGTGTGTGCGTGTGTGTGTGTGTCGTATTAATTAATATATAGTGTGTGTGCATGCGGTGTGTGTGTGCCGCCGCCAGTGTGTGTGTGTGCGTGTATTAATGTGTGTGTGCGTGTCGTATGTATGTGTGCTACGTATTACGTGTATGTAATGCATGCATGTGCTGCGTATGTTAATAATGTGCGCGTGTATGTATGTGCGTATATACATGTGTATATGCATGTATGTAATATTCATATACATATATATATATGTACATATATATATATATATACATATACATATACTATGTGTGCATATATATATTGAAATATATATATAGCATCATATGCGTATGTGTATGCGTTATACATATATATACATCGTTATTAATGATGCACAGTATATGCATAAATTGATGTGTGGTATTACATATATATACATATTGATATAATTATATGCATACATATATATATATATGGTGCGTGCGTATATGTATACATATATATATATATATACATACATGTGCGTGTGCGTATATGCGTATGCGTGTCATGCGTATATACATGTACGTGATATATACATATATGTCGGACGGATATGCTTATCAGATATAAGGAATGGATGCATGGGGATGATACTGGTATGATGGGATATGAAATAAGAAAACACAAAAAATATACCCCTCCAAACAAAAAGCAAAATGCAAAATGGCTTTAAGCATAATAAGAGAAAGAAGAGGTATAGTAAAAGAAAAGCAGAGGGCTGGAGGGAGGGTAATCAGGACTGCAACAGGTGAATACACTCAAACATCTACATTTATGGTAAGTGTACACAACTGTACTATCATTTCATCGTGTTCGCTGTTGCAGTCATTAAATTTGGGTAGATTCCCAAAGCTAAGATTGGGAGGATGGATTTATACAGCATTAGGACCAGCTATAAGGCTCTGCAAAACAGCAGTGGCAAAGCCAGCTCCGGATTTTACGAAAGGTGCTGAAGTGATAATGCTTGGTGAAAGTATGAACTGAACTCCAGGTAGCAGCTTCTAGAATGTCCTAGTAGGAACACACTCTGAGAAGAAGGCTGCTGAAGTAGATGCAGCCCTGGTGGAATGAGATCTGATCCCTTGGGGGATAGGTTTTCCATGGTGCTTATAACAGAAATGAATACCGTGGCTTATCCATTTAGAAATGGCTTGCTTTGAAATAGCCTTCCCCTCTGCCCCTGCAAAATGTGCAGACCAACCGTTGTTCAGATTTTCTTCGAGATTTAGTCCTGCCCAAGTAGAATCTAAGTTCTCTGTGTACATCCAATGAATGCAGAATCCACTCTCCCTTGTTCTGTGGCTTGGGAAAGAAAGTTGGCAAATGAATGGACTGATTAAGAGCCACACTGGATACCACCTTCGGCATGAATGATGGATTGGTCCCGAGTGACACCCTGTCCGCATGAAAGATGATGAAAGGCTCCACTGCCATAAGGGCCTGTAATTCAGATGTCCTTCTAGCTGAAGTGATTGCTAAAAGGAAGGCCGTTTTCCAGGAAAGAAATTTTAAGTCTGCAGTTGCAGCTGGCTCGAAAGGAGGTAGAATGAGTTTCTCCAATACAAAGTTAAGTTCCCAGGCAGGGGTTGGCGCTCTCCTGGGTGGTCTCAAAGTTTTTGGCCCCTCTGAGATACTGCTTTAGAAGAGGATGAGAGAAGGGGGGGGGTCTGTGTTGTAATGAGCTGAAATGGCTGAGGCATGGATTTTTATGGAAAAAAAAGGCAGGCCCTTATAAAGCATTTCAGTTAAGTATTGTAAAGTCTGAGGTAAATGGAGCACTGCTGTGCTCATTCCTTGAGACTGATTCCAGGCACAGAATCTTTTCCATTTGTCAGCATAAGATTTTCTAGTACTAGGTCTTTTCGCCTCCAAAATGACATCCATCACAGGTTTGCTGAGGGATGCTAAGGGTGAATTTAAGTGATTAGCCAAGCTGCAAGATTCAATGTTTGGAGCTGACGGTGCAGAATTTGATTCTCCTGCTGGGACAGTAAGGAAGGTGTCTGAGGCAGGTGCCACAGAGCAATGTGTGACGCACTGTGCAGGAGTAGGTAACAGTGTTGGCGAGGCCAGTCTGGAGCAATCAAAATCATTTTTGGTTTTGTCCTGTTTGACTTTTAGCAGAGAGCAAAGGCAGAGGGGGAAAGGCATAGACCGATAGTTTTTTTCCAGCTGAAGGACGGAGCATCCACTTTCCAGGCTTTTTTGTGATGAGTTCTTGTGCAAAATTTGTCCAACTGGCAGTTCTGGGGTGAGGCAAAAAGATCTATGTCTGGGCTCCCCCATTTCCTTGTCAACATGTTGAAAATCCAGTTTCCATTTGTGAGGGTCCATGAGATTTCTGCTTAGTATGTCTGCCAGAACATTCTGCTTTCCTGGCAGGAATTGAGCTTGTAGTTGTACTTGGTAGCTCAAGGCATACCTCATTTGGGGTCTTAAAAAGTTCATGCTCCTCAAAGTTCCTCAATGTTCCACACTGAAAGACTGTCACACATTCAGTGTTAGGAATTTGTTTAAGTGAAATTCATGGTAAATAGAAATTAATCATATTAATTCATTAAAAGGTCTTTATAAGTAAAACCAGCATATTTTAACCATCCTATGGCCTTCCTAGGTGAAGTTGTTAGTAAGCCATTAGTATGTGTTCTACATTATGAGGGCAAGTGTTCCTCATTTTGAGCTGGAAGGTTGAGAGCTGTGGCTCAAGGCCATGTTCCACAATGCCATGGCTAGTCTGCAGAGGGGGTTGGAATGTGTACCCCCCTGCTTGCTTATGTACCACATAACTGTGGTATTGTCCGTCTTTATCAGTAATTGTCCTGGATGAAGGGAGTCTTTGAAGGCTGTCAGTGCATTCTGTACAGCTAGCATTTCTTTTTGATTGATATGAAGGTGCATTTGATTTGGGCTCCATTTGCCCTGAATGCACTTCCCTGCCAGATGAGCCCCCCATGCATAGTCTGATGAGTCTGTAGTTAGGGTTTGGGCGGCAGGGGGTGGTGTGAATGGCAGTCCCTTGTTTTGGTGGCAGGCCTCTGCCCACCATAGGAACTCTAGGCGCAGGCAAGGTATGATATGAATCACTGTTTCCAGGCTGTGACAATGTTGACTCCATAAACTTTAAGTACCACTGAAGTTTCCTCATATGCAGTCTTGCATATGGAATTAGAAGAATGCATGAGGCCATGAACCCAAAGGCTTGCAGTATATGCCTTACAGATAGCAGGGTTTTTGTGGCCGCCTGTTTGAAGTAAGTCACCAAATGAATTTGCTTTTCTGGCGTAAGGAAAGCCATCTGGGCAGTTGTATTCAAGCTTGCACCCAGGATTTTGAGAGGGTACCAGTTGAGACTTCTTTTCGTTTATGGTGTACCCTAGACAGTTTAGAAGTCTTTTTACAAACACCAGATGTTTTAGAAGAATGGCCTGGTTTTCTGCTAGATTACACAATAGTCCAGGTATGGATATATTTCAATATTTCTTTGCCTGCAAAATGCAATTACTGGAGCCAGGCAGTTTGAATACCCTAGTACGATGATAGACAAGCCAAAGGGCAGTGCAGAAAACTGATAATGCATGCAGCCTGCTTTGAGCGTGAGAATCTTCTGCAAGATTCCATGATTGGGATACACTGCAGAGTCAAAGCCTCTTAGAGTCGAGAAGTTGTCAACCAGGCATCCTTGCCCTAGCATAGGAAGTAACTGGTGTAGAGTCAGCATCTTCTGAAGTTTGGAATGTCCAGAAAGGTGTTTAAAGTAGACAGGTCCAGAATTGGCGCCATGATTTGTCTTTTCTGGGCACCAGGAAAAGTCTGGGCCAAATAGAAACCTTGTCCCTTTTCCTCTTCTGGTACTAGCAGTTGAATAGCCCCATGAAGCTAGGAGGAGAAATGCTTTGTTTCTGAGCCTCCTGCCCACTGATTTGGGGGCAGGTCCTGGCCACCAGTTTGGGAGTTGGCGGTGTGTGGAAATGAAACCTGTGTCCCTGGGACCCTTCTTTAAAAACTCTTTTGTCCTGGGTTATAAGTTGCCAGTTTCTTGAATGAAGAGCCAGTTTTCCCACCAAAGGGGCAGCTAAGTGTAGTACATTTCAAAAGGGAAGTCACTGAGACAGTTTACCAAAGGGAGGTGCCTTGTTGTTTTCCAGATTTGGAAGTGGAAGCACACCCCATTACTTAGTTCTGAAAAGTCTCTTGGGACGCTTTGAAACCACCGGTGGTTTTTGGAATGCCTGGGTTTGGCCGTGTAATTAGCTCTGGAAGGAACTGGAAAGGACCAGTTCTTAGTAGGCCAATGCCTACCACTAAATCTAGGAGGTTGCACTTGTAAGAAATCTTTCTGGCCACGGTGCATAGATTTAGCTTTATCTTCTCCATCTTTTTAGAACTTCTTCAGCCTTATTGACAAATAAGTGGTCCTGCTGTAAAGGAGCATCCAAACAGTTTGCTTTAACACGATCAGAGCAGGGGTATCTCCCTTAAGCCAAGCATGCCTTCTAAGCTGAACAGACACGGTAACAGAAGCCCTACAAAGAGGCCTCTAAAGGGAATCAAAACCACATTGCAAAGTATGTTTGCCAACTTGTTCAGCTGAATTTCTTAAATCCTGCAAATCTTTTTTTCTCCACACAGAAATCAACATAACTTTCTGTTTAAGCAGTCCCATATGATACTGCTGTTGATATTTTTAGCATAATGGAAGGTTGAGCAGTTTAAAGCCCCTGATTGCTACTAAGGCTGCAGAAGTATAACCTTTTGCCACATCTATCCAAAGCCCTGGGTCTCTATCAGAAGGGGTAGCAGTTTGCCAGTAAACCTTAATGCCCACACTTGGGCCCCTAGAGAAATGGTTTCAGAGGGTCATATACAGGATTTTGAAAAGGAGGAATTTGTGGGACTCGGGAACCCTGTAGTACCTGTCTGGTTTACTTGCAGGGGCTGGAGGCAAGGAATCAGGGGCCATACTGGTTCCGAAAACACGTAATCTAACAATATCATCTGGTACAGGAGGTATAGTCAAAGGCCTATGCTATGAGGAAGAAGGAGGGAAATCCCACTAAGCCTACTCTTTTTGGATTCAGAGAAAACTTGAAAAGAAACTTTCCCAGTGGAAATGCTCCCATAAAAGTATGTAACGATTTCCCCAAAGAGAAACACTCAGGTGTTGGAGAAAGCAAGGAGATGGAATCCCTCCTGCATAAGAGTCCTCATAAGTAGGTATGGACAAATCCAGATCAGAAAGAGTCAGATTAGAAGAGAGACAGAAGAAACCAGAGCCCTGTTTAGAGAAGATTCATGGTCCGAATTTAATCCCTAGAGCCTCTTCAGGGGTTGACTACCCCGATTAGAAATAATTAAATCTTCAGCCATTTTGATTGTTTTGTTTTTTTAGGCATAGGGGCCTGAACAGCAGCCTGGCCGTCGTTTTTTTAGACATAGATCAGAGATTTGAGCCTTAGCACTGGAAGTTGGAGTCAGTTTAATATATGCAGAGTCTGTAGAGGCCTGGAATACACCCTCAGAAGCAGTGCCTGCTCAAGCGGCTCGGCTCCAGACCCACCCATCAAGAGTAGGGGAGACATCCCACGGGTTCCATATGCCCCAGAAGCATCTCCATTAGCATGCCAGACTCGAATGGGTCTCCAGTAGAGCCTGCTTGAATCAAGTAGTGGGTATCAGGGGCTGCGAGCGCTAGCCTCACTGAGCACCGGCGAGACTATGAGCTGGCTTGAGTGGGGCGTCGTCGGCAGTTTTGGACCTCAACGGCCTGTCTGTCTTTTTTCTTTGCGTTTTCGGTATTCCGGTGAGTCGGATGGCTAACCATCATTTCTGGATAATTAAACAGAGGGGCCGAAATATTTTTGAAGCGAAAGTAAATGTACGTGATGGATAAGACAATGAATGCGGCTGATTAAATAAAGCACAAAACCGACAGCTTAGGTAGCATAATAAGCGTGGTCAGGGGCCTAGGCAAGGAATCTGGACAAATGAAAATCCTTATGAGGTATTTAAGCACCCACAAGTAATACAATTATTAACTTTTACTGACATTGGTATTTAAAGAATAGAAAAAAGTTTCTAGCAATGAGTACCAACTTTAAGTTGAAGACTTGGTTCTGAAATTCGAAAACAAAATTTCAGGTGATCGGACAACATATGACTGACTTCTAGCTTGGGCACATACGGCAAAGAAAGACTGATGTAATGGATGTCAGCAGCATGTTTTATACCCTGTGACCTGACATCATGGAAGAAGGGAACAACAACGATGCAGGATCCAAGAACTTTGTTGACGTCTTGAGCCGACTGAGGGCAACCTGCCAGCCTTGAATTACCCAAATGTAATGACACAACAGTGAAACACATGAACATCGGTTTAACCGGAGAGGATAAGCCAGAGGTCCCTAATCCATTACGGTCCAGGTCTGGGTGAAAGAATCCCCAAGGGATGCAAAATGAGATCCGGGAACCAGATCCAATATCCATGGTGGAACTGCCAGGTGAGACCAAAAGGGGTGGGAACCAGACTTTGTCAAGGCTAGAATGGGGCAATGAGGATTACTGTGCTCCCCCAACCTGTGAGCTTTCTTAAGAAACTTTGGAATGAGGAGAGGGTAACAGGGGTAAGCATAAAGAGACAGGAAGCCAAGCATGAACCAGTGCACTGTCTAGGGGCTTCCCTCAATAGCTGAGTTCCAGGCCGAAGAACTCGCTGCATTTACATGGAAGAGACATGCGAAAGAAGAGATCGCAGCAAGGCTGACCCAACTCAAGGAAGATCTGTTCCGCTACCTGGAAGGATTCAGAGATTTCTTATAAAGGGATCAGAATAATCTTACTGAGCTGTCTGCTTAAAATGTTGGACGCTTCCCAGAATGTGCATTGCCACCAAAAGCGGCCAGTGATTGTCCATTCCCACACTCGTCATGGCTACAGTGAAGCAGAGAGGGTAGATCTAGTTCCGCCCTGTTTGTTGATATACCAGACTACTGACTGTTGTCTGAGTGAAAAGCAATAGTCCCTAGCGGTAGATGGGGCATGAAGGGCCTGTAGCAGCTAGAAGAACCTCCCCTCATCTCCAGGAAAGTTCAACTTCTGAGCAGTGATGCCACCCACCCTAGCACAGGAGTGTCCATTGGTCACTGTGGTTGTCGAGAAAGGACTGTGAACAAAGGGACACTCCTTGAAAAGGTCCGAGAAGGGAATCAACCAGTGTGAGAGCTCTCTGCAAGCCCTTGGAAATCTGAACTGGATGGGACAAAGATAGATCTAGTAGAGACCACTGAACTGCCTAGCCATCCACTGGAGAACTTCGCACATACAAAGTCACGCCAAAGGGAAAAAGACAGATTGTGGCTGCCATGGAAACCAGAGCCCATGCAGAACTTATCTCCACTGAGAGGAAGATGAGAGGCCTGGAAAATGTAAGAGCCATGAAAGGCTCTTAAATTGTGTACCCTTTCCCAGAATGAGGTAAGCCTCTCCATTTGTATGGTGTCCAACCACAGCTCCTATAAAGTCTAGGAGGGTCTGGACTGGAGTCACTGATGATCTGCTGAGGTTTTATATAGTAATGCCCAGACTGTTTGCAAACTTTCAGAATAGTCCCTGGCTTGCTTCAGCAGGCAGCTTGAGTGAGGGGCAGCAAGGGGAGCCATTCATCCAGAGTAAGAAAGACCTGAATTCCCTGAAGCCTCAGGTGAGGCCGCTGCTACCGCCATCACTTTGGTAAAACACCCTGGGGCTGTGGTGAGACTAAAGGGAGGAGACCATGAACTAATCGCCCATGATTGGGCCCGAGCCAAAGCGGGAGAAAACGCCTGCAGGAGCACCTGTTCATTTTGGTAAGATTAAGTCACGCATCTTGGAGGTCGATCAAGCACATCCAAGCCTTTTCTTACAGAGTAGGGCAGGGATGGACTGAAGGGTGTCCATCCAGAATTTTCCCTTGGCTACAGATAGGTTTTAAAGGTGGAAAAATCCAGAATGGGTCTTAGGTCCCCATCTTCTTTGGGACTAAAAAGAACAAGGAATAAATGCCCAATCCAGATTGGTCTGGGGTTTGTATGACTTGTTTACTTACAAGCTTGTCTATTTCCAGTGATGCACCACCTCCCTTTATTGGGTGGAAAGTCTGGGAGAGTGTGTTTGGTGGGAGAGGATGGCTCTCTGGGATGGGATGCAATAACCTCTGAGGATATGATTTGCTGCACCCAACGGTCCTGTTGTTACAGACTTCCACTCAAGTGGATACATAGTAAAGAGATGTGACCCCGACTGCCTTCAGAGTCGAGGAGGGCAGTTGGGCAGCCTCTCAGGGCTGCTGCATGGGCCCTGTCCCAGAATGGTTCCTCTCGAGACCCAAAGTTTCTCCATTACCCCTCTGCCTCTGGGCCGGCATACATCTATCCACATCCCCTATATGTCTCCGGGGGAAGATGAGTCCTGAGTGTCCCGGGAACTTGAACACTAGATTTTCAGAACCACATCTTCTTTGCCCCTTGCTGATTCCTACAGAAGGATCTTTGAAAGTAGGAGAAGCGGATCCGACTGCAGACAGTGCCTTCCTGTGTCCTTCTCACACTCACTCTGGACCAGTGTTTTACGTACAGACTTCGAAACAGACTTCCGAAACAAGGAAAGAAGAACCATCATAGGGGCACATTAGCAAGGGCGCCTTGAATGGGTTCAAATTGCTTTAGCACAGCCAGACCCAGGCATGATGCCTCATGGCAAAACCGGACCCGGCCGCCCCTAGCAGCTCCCTCTATAGCATAGTAAAGGAGGTGCATGGCTGTACTGTAGCTACTGCGCTTTAGGTGGCCATTTGTGCGGAGAACATCTTTGCCCTCGCCTCACATGGACTTCAGGGCGACTCAGCGACTTGAGTTAACGGAGTCACGCTGCAGTCGGATGACATCATGCCATATAGTTCAGCTCCCTTATGGTAAAGGTTGCTTTTCAAGCATGCACCTGCTTCCCCAAATAGTCCATAGTCCTGGACTCCCGGTCAGGAGGATGGACCTTAGAGCTTCTCCTGTGAGACCTCTGGCCACGTGGTGGCTGCCACCATCGCATAAGCATCTACTGGGACAACTTACTCGGCTGTAGTCCTGTCTGGTGGGAGACTGAGTATTTTATCTTAAATGCTTGGGAATAGGCTCCATGGTGTCGGTCCTTCCATGGCGAAGATTATTGTGGGTCCCACCAAGCCGATCCGTGGGAGAACACCCAGGAGGTAGATGGGCCCAGTGCCCGAATGCCTCTTGGAACATACCTACTTGTATGCAGGGTTGTTTTGCCGTTTATATCACGTTATCGAAAGATGAAAATAAGCGAAGCGGCAGCTATTTCATCGACTTCAAAACATCTAAACATGAAAATATCGAGACTGATTCAAAACAACAAACCGAGCATACCTGCGCCCAAGCACATCAAACAAACAGCAACAACACACATACACTTCAATTTACTACATCTAATGCTACACATAAAACTAAACACATACGCACCTATCTACCCCACTTACCTTAGCAAATCCCTAACCCTAAAGTCCTGTCCAGCATCGCACACACCGCCTAACCCAGCGCTAACCTAACTCCCTTAACCCGCCCCTAACCCTAGAATCGGTACAAACAATCACACACTTACCTAGAACCCAACCCGTAACGTTCCACCACAGCGGTGCTAAGAATAAGCGAAGTCACAAAAAGCGGCCAGCCAAATTCTTTCCGAGGAAAGAATTTGCTGTTCAACTTTGCTAATATTCTGTAGCGTTACGCTGAATAGTGTTCGATATCAGAACATTGAAGTTTTAATAGTTCGATGTTTACAGATATTGACCTAGTTGTTTTGGGTGGACCACCTCACTTTGGCAAAAGAGTTCCATAGCGTCTTCGAAGGCATCTTTGGGGTTGGTGACATGCAGAAAGAACACTTTCAGCACTTCCGCCAGAAGTCGGTTGTGTCATCAAGTGAGGGACTCTGGAGAGGGAGTCCAGGTGCCTCCTTTGCACATCTACTTGCAAGAAGGGAGCCTCCTCCAGTGGGACACTCTGTGGGACTCCACAAACTTCTTGCTGCTCTCTTGAACAGGAGTTCCCTGAGGCACAGCGAGCCTGGAGGAGGCTGTCCCTGAGGAGGACCCAGGAAGGTCGGGGCCGAACCCAGACCAAAGAATTAAGGCGGGTCGGCAGGCAGAGATAGTCAGGGGTCTTGATGCATTTGGGAGAACCCTCTCCACCACATCAAATGCTGAGGGGGGTGCGCACTACCTGAGAAACAAAGCAAGGGCAGCTCCCCTCAGATCCAGCCGGTGGGTCGGGCCCAGGGAGACTGCAGGGCAGTTCCGTGGGGGAGACTGGAAGCTCCCGAAGGCTCGGAGCTGACAGTGCCCCCTAGCGGATCCTGGCGCCCAGGTTACAGCTCCGAGAGAACAGATCCGACCCATTCGGATCAGACACACTCAAAGGCAATGGCGGTGTCGAGTAGCCAGGCTAAGGCCCCTGTACCATCGAAAATGACCATCATGAAGCCAGAGGTCCATGGATCTAAAGACACACACGCACCCAAAACCGTCATTCAGGTCAGAGATGAAGAGAAGAGTTATGGGGGTGAAGTGCTGCAAGCTCCCCGGCTCCGGGCGGAGGGCTGGCAAGACTCCCATCTGAATCTTGGTGCAGATGAACTTCGCACTCATCCTGTCCATCTCTGCCTCACTAAAGACTACGGGTCAACCGCCAGTGAAAGAAGCAGACGAGTGGCGGGTGCTGATTAGAGGGAACCTCTAGATTGGGGCCTAGATACCTCCGGCTCCGGAGAACCCCTGGGCAATTGGAGCCAGAGGGGCACTGGGCCTAGGCAGCATGCTTAGGTTGCTTGGGGCCTTACGAACAGAGTGGTCTGAGACTTGCTTCCCTAGATTTGTCCTTTTTTTTTGTTTTACGCCTTCCCCAGACCTCCTTCGCAGGAGTTTGACTCCCAGAGGCCTGGGGAGGAGAAGTAAAAGCGGTAAAGTAGAGGCTGCTGAAAGCCGGGATTCACCGGACACTGCGTCCCGAAAGAAGAGAACAGGCCTTTCATCACCAGCTTAGCCCTGCTGTCAATGTGACCCCATGACCCATGGTTGAAGCCCACACACAAAATAAGACTGGAGAGGTAAGCAAATGGGCCATTCCCAAACACACTACTCCACAGGTGTGGCCATGTTTCAGGCTGGGGAGGCTTATGGCCACCTGTACATTTTCTAAATACTGACTTGGGGTCTCTCCCAGCCACTATTAGGTGTGAATGGCAGTCCCTTGTTTTGGTGGCAGGCCTCTGCCCACCATAGGAACTCTAGGCGCAGGCAAGGTATGATATGAATCACTGTTTCCAGGCTGTGACAATGTTGACTCCATAAACTTTAAGTACCACTGAAGTTTCCTCATATGCAGTCTTGCATATGGAATTAGAAGAATGCATGAGGCCATGAACCCAAAGGCTTGCAGTATATGCCTTACAGATAGCAGGGTTTTTGTGGCCGCCTGTTTGAAGTAAGTCACCAAATGAATTTGCTTTTCTGGTGTAAGGAAAGCCATCTGGGCAGTTGTATTCAAGCTTGCACCCAGGAATGTAATTTTTTGAGAGGGTACCAGTTGAGACTTCTTTTCGTTTATGGTGTACCCTAGACAGGTTAGAAGTCTTTTTACAAATGCCAGATGATTTAGAAGAATGGCCTGGTTTTCTGCCTGAATTACACAATAGTCCAGGTATGGATATATTTTAATATTTCTTTGCCTGCAAAATGCAATTACTGGAGCCAGGCAATTTGAATACCCTGGGCGCAGTAGACAAGCCAAAGGGCAGTGCAGAAAACTGATAATGCATGCAGCCTGCTTTGAAGCGTAGGAATCTTCTGCAAGATTCCATGATTGGGATATGCAGGTAAGCCTCTTAAGTCGAGAGTTGTCAACCAGGCATCCTTGCCTAGCATAGGAAGTAACTGGTGTAGAGTCAGCATCTTGAAGTTTGGAATGTCCAGAAAGGTGTTTAAAGTAGACAGGTCCAGAATTGGACGCCATGATTTGCCTTTTCTGGGCACCAGGAAAAGTCTGGAATAGAAACCTTGTCCCTTTTCCTCTTCTGGTACTAGTTGAATAGCCCCCATGTTTAGGAGGGAAAGTACTTGTTTCTGAGCCTCTGCCACTGATTTGGGGGCAGGTCTGGCCACCCGTTGGGAGTTGGCAGTGTGTGGAAATGAAACCTGTGTCCCTGGGACACTATTTAAAACTCATTTGTCCTGGGTTATAAGTTGCCAGTTTCTTGAATGAAGAGCCAGTTTTCCCACCAAAGGGGCAGCTAAGTGCTTGGTAATTTCAAAGGGAAGTCACTGAGACAGTTTACCAAAGGGAGGTGCCTTGTTGTTTCCAGATTTGGAAGTGGAAGCACCCCATTGCTTAGTTCTGAAAGTCTCTTGGGACTGAAACCTGGTGGTTTTGGAATGCCTGGGTTTGGCCGTAGTGGCTCTGGAAGGAACTGGAAAGGACCAGTTCTTAGTAGGCCAATGCCTACTAAATCTAGGAGGTTGCACTTGTAAGAAATCTTTCACAGTTTGCATAGATTTAGCTTTATCTTCCATCTTTTTTAGAACTTCTTCAGCCTTATTGACAAATAAGTGGTCCTGCTGTAAAGGAGCATCCAAACAGTTTGCTTTAACACGATCAGGCAGAGATTGCTCCTTAAGCCAAGCATGCCTTCTAAGCACAGACACAGTAACAGAAGCCCTACAAGAGGCCTCTAAGGAATCAAAACCACATTGCAAAGTATGTTTGCCAACTTGTTCGGCTGAATTTCTTAAATCCTGCAAATCTTTTTTCTCCACACAGAAATCAACATAACTTTCTGTTTAAGCAGTCCCATGATATGCTGTTGATATTTTAGCATATGGAATTGACAGTTTAAAGCCCTGATTGCTAAGGCTGCAGAAGTATAAACCTTTTTACCCATCTATCCAAAGCCCTGGAGTCTCTATCAGAAGGGGTAGCAGTTTTAGCAGTAGAAGCCTTAATGCCCTTGGGCCCCTGAGAAATGGTTTCAGGGTCCGCCACAGGATTTTTGAAAAGGAATTTGTGGGACTCGGGAACCCTGTAGTACCTTGTCTGGTTTGCTAGGGGCTGGAGGCAAGGAATCAGGGGCCATACTGGATTCCGAAAACACGTAATCAACAATATCTAGTACAGGAGGTATAGTCAAAGGCCTATGCTGAGGAAGAAGGAGGAAATCCCTAAGCCTCTTTTTGGATTCAGAGAAAACTTGACTTTCCCAGTGGAAATGCTCCCTTAAAGTATGTAACGTTTCCCCAAAAGAGAAACACTCAGGTGGAGAAGCAGAGGGAATGGAATCCTCTGCATAAGAGTCCTCATAAGTAGGTATGGACAAATCCAGATCAGAAGAGTCAGATTAGAAGAGACAGAAGAAACAGAGCCCTGTTCAGAAGATTCATAGTCGAATTTAATCCTAGGCCTCTTGGGGGGGGGGGGTTGACTACCCCCGATTAGAGTAATTAAATCTTCAGCCATTTTGATTGTTTGTTTTTTAGGCATAGGGGCCTGAACATGTGGCCTGGCCGTCGTTTTTTTAGACATAGATCGAGATTTAGGCCTTAGCACTGAAGTTGGAGTCAGTTTAATATGCAAGTCTGTAGGCCTGAATACACCCTCAGAAGCCGGTGCCTGCTCAGCGGCTCCAGACCCATCCAAGGTAGAGACATCCACGGGTTCCATATGTGAAGCATCTCGTGGCATACCGGACTCCGAATGGGTCTCAGTAGAGGCCTGCGAATCAGAAGTAGTGGGTATCAGGGGCTGCGAAAGCGCCTCACTGAGTACCGGCGAACTAACGACTGGCTTAGTGGAAGCGTCGTCGGCAGTTTTGGACCTCAACGGCCTGTCTGTCTTTTTCTTTGCGTTTTTTCGGTATTCCGGTAGTCGGATGGCTAACCAACGTCATTTCTGGATAATTAAACAGAGAACCGAAATATTTTGAAGCAAAAATGTACTGATGACAGATAGCGCGCTGATTAAATAAAGCACAAAACCGACAGCAAGGTATGTCGTGGTCAGGGCCTAGGCAAGGAATACAGGACAAATGAAAATCCTTATGAGGTATTTGCTTCCCACAAGTAATACAATTATTAACTTTTACTGACATTGGTAAGGAGCAAGAAAAAGTTTCCCCAACGGGGTACTTAGCTTTAAGTTGAAGACTTCGGTTCTGAAATTCGAAAACAAAAATTTCAGGAGTCGGCCAACCAACACTTGCGAACAGCTTCTGCTTCGGGCACCGCACGGCAAGAAAGACTGATGTAATGGTGTCAGCAGCATGTTTTATACCCCTGACGACCTGACATCATGGAAGAAGGGACAGCAACCGACGCAGGATCCAAGACTTTGTTAATCAGGCCGACTGAGGGCAACCTGCCAGCAGATTACCCAAATGTAATGACTGCAACAGTGAAACACGAACATCGGTTTTAACCGGAGAGGATAAGCCAGGAGTCCTAATCATTAGGTCCAGGTCTGGGTGAGGAATCCCCAAGGGATGCAAAATGAGATCCGGAACCAGATCCAATATCCATGGTGGAACTGCCAGGTGAGACCAAAGGGGTGGGAACCAGACTTGTCAAGGCTAGAATGGGGCAATGAGGATTACTGTGCTCCCCAACCTGTGAGCTTTCTTAAGAAACTTTGGAATGAGAGGTAACAGGGGGTAAGCATAAAGAAGACAGGGAAGCCAAGCATGAACCAGTGCATCTCTGGGGGCTTCCCTCTAATGGGGTTCCGAGTGAAGAACTCGCTGCATTTTACATTGGAAAGACATGCGAAGAGATCGCAGCAAGGCTGACCCAACTCAAGGAAGATCTGTTCCGCTACTGAAGGATTCAGAGATTTCTTGTAAAGGATCAGAATAATCTTACTGAGCCTGTCTGCCAAAATGTTGGACCTTCCCAGAATGTGCATTGCCACCAGAAAGCGGCCAGTGGAAATTGTCCATTCCCACACTCTCATGGCTCTGTGACAGAGAGGGTAAGATCTGGTTCCGCCCTGTTTGTTGATATACCAGACTACTGACTGTTGTCTGAGTGAAAAGCAATAGTCCCTAGCGGTAGATGGGCATGAAGGGCCTGCAACGCTAGAAGAACCTCCCTCATCTCCAGGAAAGTTCTTCCTGAGCAATGCCACCCCCCACCCCACCCTAGCTGGGAAGTGTCATTGGTCACTGTGGTTGTGAGAAAGGACTGAACAAAGGGACACTCCTTGAAAAGGTCCGGGGAGAGAATCAACCAGTGTAGAGACTCTCTGCAAGCCCGGGAAATCTGAACTGGATGGGACAAAGATAGATCTAGTAGAGACCACTGAACTGCTAGCCATCCACTGGAGAACTCGCATACAAAGTCACGCAAAGGGAAAAAGACAGATTGTGGCTGCCATGGAAACCAGAGCCCGCAGAACTGTCTCCACTGAAGGAAGATGAGCCTGGAAAATGTAAGAAACATGAAATCTTAAATTGTGTACCCTTTCCAGAATGAGGTAAGCCTCTCCATTTGTATGGTGTCCAACCTAGCTCCTATAAAGTCTAGGGTCTGGACTGGAGTCACTGATGATCTGCTGAGGTTTATAGTAATGCCCAGACTGTTTGCAAACACCAGGAAATAGTCCCTGGCTTGGCACAGCAGACGCTTGGTGAGGGCAGCAAGGAGCCATTCATCCAGGTAAGGAAAGACCTGAATTCCCTGAAGCCTCAGGTGAGACGCTGCTACCGCCATCACTTTGGTAAACACCCTGGGGGCTGTGGTGAGACTAAAGGGGAGGGCCATGAACTAATCATGATTGGGCCCGAGCCAAAAGCGGAGAAACCTGCAGGAGCACCTGTTCATTTTGGTAAGATAGTACGCATCTTGGAGGTCGATCAAGCACATCCAAGCCTTTTCTTGCAGGTAGGGCAGGATGGACTGAAGGGTGTCCATCCAGAATTTTTCCTTGGCTACAGATAGGTTTAAGGTGGAAAAATCCAGAATGGGTCTTAGGTCCCCCATCTTCTTTGGGACTAAAAAGAACAAGGAATAAATGCCCAATCCAGATTGGTCTGGGGGGACGGTTTGTATGACTTGTTTACTTACAAGCTTGTCTATTTCCAGTGATGCTACCTCCCTTTGCGTGGGTGGAAAGTCTGGGAGGTGTTTTGGTGGGAGAGGTGGCTCTAGGATGGGATGCAATAACCTCTGGATATGATTTGCTGCACCCAACGGTCTGTTGTTACAGACTTCCACTCCATTGGGTGTAGTGAGATGTGACCCCCGACTGCCTTCAGAGTCGAGCAGTTGGGCAGCCTCTCAGGGCTGCTGCATGGGCCTGTCCCAGAATGGTTCTCGAGACCCAAAGTTTCTCCGACCCCCTCTGCCTCTGGGCCGGCATCTATCACATCCCCTATGTCTCCGGGGGGAAGATGAGTCCTGAGTGTCCCGGGAGAACTTAGATTTTCAGAACCACATCTTCTTTGCCCCTTGCTGATTCCTACAGAAGGATCTTTGAGGGGCGGAGAAGCGGATCCCGACTGCAGACAGTGCCTTCCTGTCCTTCTCACACTCACTCTGGACCAGTGTTTACGTACAGACTTCCGAAACAGGGAAGAACCATCATAGGGGGCATTAGCAAAGGACGCCTTGAATGGGTTCCAAGAATTGGCACAGCCGGAGCCAGGCATGATGCCTCATGGCAAAACCGGACCCGGCCGCCCTAGCAGCTCCCTCCATAGCATAGTAAAGGAGGTGCATGGCTGTACTGGCTACTGCCTTTAGAGTGGCCATTTGTGCGGAGAACATCTTTTTGCCCTCCGCCTACATGGACTTCAGGGGCGACTCAGCGACTTAGTTAACCAGGTCACGCTGCAGTCGGATGACATGTGCCATATAGTTCAGCTCCCTTATGGTAAAGGTTGCTGAAGCATGCACCTGCTTCCCCAAATAGTCCATAGTCCTGGACTCCCGGTCAGGAGGATGGACCTTAGAGCTCTCCTGTGAGACCTCTATTTTGTGGTGGCTGCCACCATCATAGCGTCTACTGGGGACAACTTACTCCAGCTAGTCCTGTCTGGTGGGAGACTGAGTATTTTATCTAAATGCTTGGGAATAGGCTCCATGGTGTCCGGTCCTTCCATGGCCGAATGTTATTAGGTCCACAAGCCGATCCGTGGGAGGGAACACCCAGGAGGTAGATGGGCCAGTGCCGAATGCCTCTTGGAACACCTACTTGTATGGGGTTGTTTTGCGTTTATATCACGTTATCGAAAGATGAAAATAGCGAACGCTATTTCATCGGCCCCAAAACATCTAAACATGAAAATATCGAACATTCAGAACAACTTCGAAACACATACACGCAACCCAAGCACATCAAACAAACAGCAACAACACACATACACTTAAATTCCTACATCTAATGCTACACTAAACTAAACATACACTATCTACCCACTTACCTTAACCCAAACCCTAACCCTAAAGTCTGTCAGCATCGCACACACACGCCTAACCCGCGCCCTAACCCTAACTCACTTAACCCGCCCCTAACCCTAGAATACAAACAATCACACACTTACCTGAACCCAACCCGTAACGTTCCACCACAGTGCTAAGAATAGCGAAGTCACAAAAACGGCCAGCCAAATTCTTTCCCGAGGAAAGAATTTGCTGTTCTGCAGCTTTGCTATTCTTAGCGTTCGCTGAATAGTGTTCGATATCAGAACATTCGAAGTTTTAATAGTTCGATGTTCTGATATTGACCTGGTTGTTTTTTGGGTGGACCACCCCTCACTTTGGCAAAAGAGTTCCATGACGTCTTCAAAGGAGGCATCTTTGGGGGGTTGGTGACATGAAGGAACCTTTCCCTTCCTCCAAGTCGGTGTCATCCGTGAGGGACTCTGGAGAGGAGTCCAGGTGCCTCCTTTTGCACATCTACTTGCAAGGAGCCTCCTCAGTGGGACACTCTGTGGGGGACTCACAAACTTCTTGCTGCTCTTGAACAGGAGTTCCCTGAGGCACAGCGAGCACGGGCTGTCCCTGAGAGGACAGGAAGGTCGGGGCCGAACCCAGACCCAAAGGAGTCGGGGCGGAGTCCGAAGACGAGATAGTCAGGGGTCTTGATGCATTTGAGAGAACCCTCTCCACCACATCAAATGCTGAGGGGGTGCGCACTACCTGAGAAACAAGCAAGGGAGCCGCTCCCCTCAGATCCGACGGTGGAGTCGGAGCAGAGACTGCAGGAGCCGAGATTCCGTGGGGGAGACTGGGCTCCGAAAGGCTCGGAGCTGACAGTGCCCCCTTGGATCTGGCGCCCAGGTTACAGCTCCGAGAGAACAGATCCGACCCATTCGGATCAGACACACTCAAGGCAATGGCCGGTGTCGAAGTACAAGGTACCATCGAAGACGACCATCTGACCCAGAGGGTCCATGGATCCAAAGACACCAAAACCGATGGTCAGATCGAAGGAGTTATGGGGGTGAAGTGCTGCAAGCTCCCCGCTCCGGGGCGGAGAGGGGGCTGGCAAGACTCCCATCTGAATCTTGGTGCAGATGAACTTCCGCATCATCCTGTCCATCTCTGCCTCACTAAGACTACGGGTCAACCTTGATGAAGAAGCAGACAGTGGCCGGGAGTGCTGATGAGGGGAACCTCTAGATTGGGGCCTAGATACCTCCGGCTCCGGAGAGAACCTGGGCAATTGGAGCAGAGGGGCACTGGGCCTAGGCAGCATCTTAGATTTGGCAGGACGCCCCACCGGAACAGAGTGGTCTGGGGACTGCTTCCTAGATTTGTCCTTTTTTTGTTTTTCGCCTTCCCCAGACCTCATCGCAGGAGTTTGACTCCCAGAGGCCTGGGGAGGAGAAGCAGAAGCGGTCAAAGTAGAGGCTGCTGAAACCGGGGTTACGGGGACTGCCGTCCCCGAAGAAGGGAGCAGGCCTTTCATCACTAGCTTAGCCCTGCTGTCCTTAACGGCCCACTGGTTGAAGCCCACACAAATAAGACTGGAGGTAAGCAAATGGGCCATTCCCAAACACACTACTCACAGAGTGTGGCCATCGGCTGGGGAGAGCTTATGGCCACACACTGTACATTTCCTAAATACTGACTTGGGGGTCTCAGCCATATTAGGAATAATAAATCACCACAACCAGCACCCTGAGAGAACCACGCGAAAAGGAGCAGGAGGCCAAAGGAAAAGCTATACTAACTACAACTATTTTTTTTGGGGCATCCAACGGACTGACGCGGTAAGGGAGGTGAAAAGAAGAAGATGGGAAAGAAAATTATACTAAACTGCCCAAAAAAACAGTCACTTACTCAAAACACAGCCTGGAGCTCTGCGACCACAATGCGTAGCTTTTCAGGGACAAACAAGATCTGAGGGAAGGAAGGAGAGAGAGAGAAGCATTGTGGGTAAGGGGAGGAGTTTGGAGCTCTGATCAGATGCTAGTGATGCGGCCATCTCTGATCTGATTCGGATCCGAATATCCACAGGTTGAAGACCAAATGAAGTCAACTACTTCAGATCTTGCACTATACAACACCTCTTATGAACTTCTGATATTTGCTTTTAAATTTGAGTAATTCACCATTATATAAGGGTTGGTGTACAAGGCCTAATTCACTTCTTTATTGTTTTTGTTTATTTTGTCACACATTGTTTTACAGTATTTTAAGGTTGGTTGAGGTTTTTTTGTATCGTTTCTTCTGGTAAATCATATTTTACTTGTTTAAATGTAACACACTCTCTTTAAAATTTTAAATGTTATACTAACTGAACCATCACATGACTGCATGATTTTTAAATAAAAAGATGTTTTAGGTGCAAGTCAAATGGTTCTGAAGTCCAAAATTGAATGACGAAAGTACTTGACTGTTTTTATGTAGCTGATATCTTTTTATGTTTGAAATTTATAAAGTTTGTTTTTATGAGACACCTGGAGTTTGCATTTTTATTTACTTCAGTGACGAACTAACAGTCTACAGTGCATTGAGGACTGATGGTGACTGTTCACTACATGAGCCTTCTTTGTTTTAAAAGATAAATGACATATAAAAAGCAACAATATTGCATTTTTTGGCATTTAGTTTCAGTCCATGATTTTTGGACCAGTTATTTATTTGGGGCAAACCTTCCTGCAGGATGGCCAAGTCATTTATTTTATCTTCATTACTTTTACATCACAGTTAGACATTGCCAGTTTGATTCTCAGTTAATGCGTCTTCTGTGTAGCGACATGCGTGAATGGGCGTTCCTTCGTTGAAGGTTGTGCGTTAGGCCCGGCAAGCCAGTACGTAAAAATCTACTGGCAATCATTAGCGGACCGGAGTTCCGCTGTGGCGACCCCTAACCGGGAAAAGCCGAAAGACACAAACAAACAAACTTTTATATCCCAAAAAACTTTAAGAGGAACACAGACTTTTGCACCTCAAATTTAAACCGATCTCCATTGAACATCCAAATTTCATCTGCCATGCTCCCTTAAAGTAATTTTATTTCTGACACTTCATATTTAAAATGTCATTAGTACTGTGGAGATACGTTATAGAAACAGAATTCCAAGAATACATATAATGCACCGAAATATATTTCTTTACAGAATAAAGTGATTCAACACACACTCAAGTAGTAAATGCTGTCTAAATTCTGCACCTAAAATATTTCAGAAATAGAGTCATTTCTGTAGATCTTCTCTTCTGAAGGGAAGAAAAAAAACATTAACAGCTGGAACTAGTTTTAAGACCGTTCAATTAGTCTCAAGCATTTTAACAGTAATCCTCTGTTGTCTGACAATGTACTGCCTACTGTTGGCTGTTTAAGTGCATGACACATCTCCCATCTCCAGCCCACAGAATACCTACATACAGCCTACTCCAGGAAGTGACGAAGGAACTGCACAACAGACTCTCAGCACGGAATAATTAAAAAGAACATGATGAACTGCACTCAGATATTTGAACATTTAAAGACATTAGGGCTCCAAAGCCCAAGTGTACAAATACTGGAAGGTGGTAACATTTACCTGAACAATAATATGGTACACACTCTGTCCCTTTTGTGCAAGGATATTGTTGCATGTGTACAAGGCAGGACATGCAGTGCGATTTACTTTTCAAAAAATGGGAGAATAAATGGACTGGGACAGCACCAGGGACTTTGACAATTTGTCATCTATACATGAACTTACTGATGCACTTCAGTTTCACAACACAACACAAGCATTCAAGAACAGGTGAAAAGCTATATGGCACAGTGGTTGAGGTGTTTGCCTCACATGCATAAGGTGCAAGGGATTCTCACCTCTGCTAAAAGCTCACTGATTAAAGAGATATAATTTTCTTCATCAAAACCTCTAAAGCAAGCTATGAAGGCAGAATTGCGGCAAACAGTAAAAACAAAGCAACCACAAAGACTTCTATAGTTATATCAAGAATCTCCATGGCAATATCCAGGTTTACTCTGAGTTACTGCACAATGGTACCTCCTATACTGAGCCAACAGATATTCCCAACACACTGGCCAACAGATTCAGTGTCAATTTTACCCCTCTCCCCTCCCCCCAAAGGACCAATCACAATACCGGAAGAATACCAGGCACCCAGCATTACTGCAGCACAGGCTGAAGCTGCATTTTCCAAGGCCAAGAATACAACTTCTATGGGACCCAACAATATCCCTGGATGTGTTCCACATGAACTACAAAGTGAACTGGCACCACATCTGTGTGCCCTGTTCAATCACAGCCTCACCTCAGGCTTTGTCCCTACTGAATGGCACACTGCTACAGTCATCCCTCTCCATAAACGGGGAGCGACTACTGACCCTGAGAATTATCGCCCCACTAGCCTGATGTGCAAGGCTACGGAGCACATCATCACGGACCTAATTAACAAGGATATAGGGAATCCCCAAACTCTAGATCCCACTCAATTTAGTTTTGTGAAAGGTAGACCATGCCTGCTCAACCTACATAGAAAGCCTTCCTTTGAGTCAGTCACCAGAGTTGTGGATGAGGACAAAGCAGTTCATACAGCCTACCTCGATCTGGCCAAGGCCTTTGATACATTCCCCACTCAGGAATTATTGATAAACTCACCAGCTAGGCATCAACCTCTATATCACTAGGTGGGTTGCAAACTGGCTCACAGATAGAACCCACAGTGTGAAAGTAGCAGACTCCAAGACAGACTGCCGACCAGTCACGAGTGGAGTCCCACAGGGATTGGTCCTAGGTCCTCTCCTGTCTGGCACCTACTTCTTAGAACTCCAGGCCAACACGGAGGAACTTTGGCTAACCAAGTTCGCAGATGACTGCAAGCTGGGAGCCATTATTAACTCCCCAAGTGATGTAGACATCCTACAGAAAGGCCTCACTGAGACCAATGACTGGTGTTGAAACCATGGCCTTAAGCTTAATGCCAAAAAATGTGTCATCATCCCCTTTGGGAAAAACTCAGTTCCCACTAATTACCACATCGATGGGAGCCCACTGAACACTGAAGGCGTTATAAGAGATCTGGGGACACAGGTTGACAGCAATCTCTCCTTCGACCACCACATTGCCACTGTGGTCAGACAGTCCTATGTGGCATATCTCATTACCAAGGGTTTTGCACCCAGGAAGAAAGAGGTCATCATCTCTCTCTACTCTTCTCTCATTAGGCCAATCAGAGTACAATGCCCCATTTGGCATGTACCTCACTAGACATGCATCAGCTGGAAAAGGTCACAAAAGTAGCTCACGTAGAGGATCCTAGGCCTTAAACGCATGTCTTACATGGACATACTCAAAAAAACTCCAGCTATTCTCTGTCTCATATCTTCTATTAAAAGGCAATCTCTGCTTGACTTACAAAGCCATGTCTGACCCAGCTCTGTCAGAAATGCTACATCTAAAGAAATCCCAATCCCTCCACACCACACGCTCTGGAGACCTCAACCTCATTACCGCAATCAACAGAACATGCTGGAGGGACAGGTTCATAACCCAGAGACTGCCCATGCTCTGGAATACACTTCCCATACATGTCAAAAACAGAACCTCACTGGCTCTCCAAGAGAAATATTGATGAGTGGATGGGAAATAGAAAGTTCACCCTGGGGATCACTCCAGTGGCTCTACTTGATAGAAGCACTGGGAACTAATGTTGGGCAGCATGATGCCAGGGCATTTCTATGGGCTAGGTTTGTAAAGACTCCAGGGCCATTAGCCTAGTTCTCACCTATGAATCTATGAATAATAATGTATTCAATAACAGAAAGGTTGAAGTTTGGCAGAAATCAGCTAGAGAGAGAAATATGCCCAATCAGTACAAGAAAAGAGTTTATAAAAATAGACTTAATACAAATAAAATAAACACAGCACTGAAAATATTCCATTAATCTCTAACTTTCTGAATGATGAATTTTCATTTTTTTTTTTTTTTTTAAGTTTTTATCCTATTTCCTCAAGCTATGGGGCAGAAATCTAACACTATTACTATGACATTAGAAATTACTACACATTTCTGTTAAGGATACGGGGTCTGGGTGATGGTCCTAAGATGTTCACCCAAAAGTGCTGTGCCGCTTACCTGATCTTCCACCTACCCTGGACACTCAACATGCAGACAGCAAAATCCTACCCTATCAATTTAGCCCTCAAATCATTACCACATTAGCAAGCTGTGGACCTTCAAGACATGGACTACACCATCACAATGTATGAACTACTCTTACATGGTGGAGTTTTTGCAAAACTTGCTCAAACAAAAATTTGAAAAAAATATACACTACATGTTGTTATTACAACTGTTTTACTCAGTAACCCACTGGCCAGAAAATTCACATAGACTTCTTAGCAGACAATAATGAAGGCCAGTAAGCACCCACACATGGCAAAGTGAAGGCTTCTAAAACAATCATTAATATGGTACAATCTTTTTGATATTTCTACCCACAACTCTACCACAATTCCCATCAGACCTCTCAAGTTCCTATGCCATAAAATGCAGTCCAGTGGAAGTGGTAGGCAGCAAGCAATGTGGAATTTTGTTGCAATCAAGGACACACCCTTGATAAAGGACAATCTCTCTTCAGGTTGCACAGACTTCTAAGACTGTGATACTCTCATAAATTGCGCTATAATTCACTTGAGCTGGAGAAAAAATTAGAAGTTATGTACCTACCATAACGTTCCATGTTAGTTGTCTTCTCTCACCTTCTTTCTTGCTGGATGGGTTCGGAGCCGATCCTCGGCTCCGACTCGGCACTTGCTTAGCTTGAGAACTCCTTTTACCAGCTCGAGGCAACCCTATATCCCATGATGCAAGGCAGGACTACCTCAGATCTCGTTTGGTAGTTAAAATACCCTGCTAAAAGACTAACCTAGTGGAACTAGGACAAAAACAAGTTCTAAAACAATAGAATCTTCTATTGAAGACTCAGGAGAGAACAACGTGAGAAGAGAAACCCTTCAAGATCTGTCCAGGCCAGGGGGAAGGAGGGAGGACGAAGAAAGAAGGCGAGAGAAGACAACTAACATGGAACGTTATGGTAGGTACATAACTTCTAAATGTTAAGTTGTCAATCTCGCCTTCATTCTTGCTGGATGGGACCGCGTCCCTAGCACCTGTATCCCGGGTGGCTTAATGGAACAGACTCTTGAGAACTGTGGAACCAAAACTGGCTCTGTCCCTGGAGGCCAAATCTAATTTGTAATGAGAGACAAAGGTATGAGGAGTGGCCCAAGTAGCTGCTGCACAAATGGTATCAATGGGTAGCCTATCCTGAAAAGCTGTAGAAGTGGATAGACTGCCTTCGGTTTAGAGGGTAGTTGCTTGCCTCTGAGCGAATACACATAAGAAATGGTGGAAGATAACCATCTGGATAAGGTCACTTTTGATACTGGGAGACCTTTCCTGTTTTCTGCATAGGAGACAAATAATTGGTCTGATTTCCTGAATTGTTTAGTTCTATGCAAATAATACCTGAGCTGACGATGGACATCCAAAAAATGAAGCTTTTGTTCAGCTCTGTCAGAATAGTTTGGGAAAAAAACTGGTAGATTGATGGATTGATTAATATTAGTTTGAGAAACAACTTTGGGGAGAAAGGATGGATTTGTTCTCAAGGATACCCTGTCCTTGTGAAAACCAAGTAAGGGGACGGATGCAGAGAGCTTGAATCTCGGATACCCTTCTTGCTGAAGTGACAGCCAGTAAGAATATAGTTTTCCAGGTCAATAACTTCAAGGAGCATGAAGCAGACGGTTCAAGGGTGGTAAAATCAAGGATGCTAACATTAAATTCAGATCCCATTGTGGAGGAGGATGTTTTATTGGCGGCTTCAGGAGAAAAACTCCTCTCAGAAAGGCTTTGCATAGTCTGTGTGACATAATGTTTTGATCTTGCAAGCCAACATGATATTTGGAAATAGCCGCCAGTTGAACTTTAACTGTTGATGAAGAAGATCCTGACTGAAAAACTTCAGCTAGAAAATCTAAAACAGAATGCACAGGTGCAGTAAAGGGATCAATGTGCCTGGAGTTTGCCCAAAGGGAAAAACGTCGCCACTTGCTAGCATAAATCGTTCTGGTGGACGACTTCAAAGAAGCTATTAAGATATCTCTGACAGGATCAGAGATCATAGGAAGCCTGGCTAGGGAAGGAAGTGGAGCAACCAAGCAGTGAGGTTGAGAGAACGAATGGCCCGGTGCTGTTGACCCGATTGGTGGATCAAAAGATTCGGAACTGGGTCCAGATGCCAAGGCTGCACCAGGAGATGACGATGCAGAGTCGGAAACCAAATTTGCTGAGGCCAGTAAGGGGCAATGAGAATCAACTTGGCCCTCAAAATGGTAGCCTTCTGAATGACTTGTGGAATCAAGGGGAAGGGAGGAAAAGCGTACAGAAGTCCCCGGGGCCAATCCTGGGTTAGAGAGTCTCTCAGGGGTTGGCCTGGTTGGGGAAAAAGGGTGAAGAAGTCGGGGCATTTGTTGTTTTGGGGTGTAGCAAAAAGATCGCAACAAGGGGTGCCCCACTTCAGAAATATCTAGTCCACTATAGATTGATTGAGAGACCACTCGTGAGGCATGAGAATGGCTCTGCTCAGCCTGTCCGCCAAAAGGTTGGACCTGCCGGGGATGTGCGTTGCTATCAGAAACCGATGAGAGGAGATTGCCCATTGCCAAAGTCTGAGAGCTTCTCGACATAACGGATAGGACCTGGTCCCGCCCTGCTTGTTGATGTACCAGACCACAGACATGTTGTCCGTTTGCACTGCAATAGTCCCACTGGAAGAAAGTCGTTGAGGGCTTGCAACGTTAAAAGCACCGCTCTCATCTCCAGGACATTTATGTGCAGATGGTATTCTATGGGTTGCCACGTCCCATGGACCATCCTGCCCTGATAATGCCCCCCCCCACCCCATCAGAGAGGCATCCGTAGTGACTGTGGCAACCGGAGGAGGGGGAACAAATGGTCGGCCCTGATGCAGAAGAGGGGAAGATATCCACCAGTTTAGATGAGTCCTGCACGATTGTGTAAGATTTCGTGTCTCATAGGAAGGCTGTGGAACGACCACTGAGTGAATAACATCCACTGCAGAAGACGCATATGGAAGCGAGCCAGTGGTAGACGAACAATGGCCGCAGCCATAAGACCTAGAACTTTCAGTATCAATCTGGCTTTGACTTTGCTGCTCTGCAATAAAATCCGAACGTATTTTTGGACGTCCAGAATTCTCTGATCTGTTAGTCTGGCTAACAAACTGACGGTGTTTAATTCTGCGCCTATAAAGGTGATAGATTGGCAAGGCAACAGAGAAGATTTTTCGAGATTCACTGAAATTCCCAAACTTTTGCACAGCTGCAGAGTGTAGTCTCTGCTCTGAAGAAGCTGATGCTTGGTGGTGGCGGAGAGGAGCCAGTCGTCCAAATAAGGAAACACCTGGAATCCTTGACGTCTCAGATGAGCTGTGACCACTGCCATGCATTTGGTAAACACTCTGGGGGCTTTCCTTCACTTTTCTTAAACTGCTTCCCTTCCTCCTCTCCTACGATAGAGTTTCTCTTTCTCCTTTTGGTACTAAGATTAGTTCTATAAATTATTATAGATCAATTTTTGCTCTCTGCTTTATGCCTTGTTCTTGATGTTATTACAGCTAATACTGTTATCCTTAGAAATGTGATTTTTTATGTGTATACCTGTAATTGGGTTCTATTTTTTTTTTATTGTCTCGCCATTTATGATGATTTGTCAATTTGATTGTCTATTTTTGACCTTTTGTTAAAATGTATGTGGAGCTTTTCTCCCCGGGCCTCTACTGAAAATGGAAATATATCCAGCTAGACTAGCCCGGTCAACAAATGTAAAATAAAAATAAAAAATAAAAGTGAGGCCAAAGGGCAGGGCTCTGAATTGATAATGACTGGTCCCTAGCCGAAAGCGGAGAAACCTCCTGGAGCGCCTGTGTATTTTTATGTGATAGTACGCGTCCTGAAGGTCTATCGAGCACATCCAGTTGTCCTTGCCCAGAAAGGGCAGAATGGACTGAAGCGTGACCATCCGGAATCTTGCCTTCTTGACAAATCTGTTTAGATTGCTCAGGTCTAAAATTGGTCTCCAATCTCCCGTCCTTTTGGGGACCAAAAAGAATCTCGAGTAGACGCCGGATCCTACTTGGTCTGCTGGAACAGTCTGGACGGCTCTTTTTTCTAGGAGGTTTGAAACCTCCTGTTCTGCCAAATCCCTTTGACCGGGTGAGATGTCTGGAAGGGATTGGTGAGGTACGGGATACCTTTCGAAGGGGATTTTGTAACCCTCGGATATGATCGACTGTACCCACATATCTTGTGAAAGGGAACGCCAGGCTACTGGGTACAGCGAAATCCTTCCCCCGACTGTCTCCAACGGTGGACAATCGGGCAACACCTCAGGGATGCTGAAAGGGCTTCTCAGGAAGAGACTCCCTGTTGCCCTGGTTCTGAGGACCCCCTCTGCCTCTAGGGCGGCGTCTATTATTGTTACCCCCTCTGCCTCTGGGGGTAAACTGACCACGTGTGTCCGGCGCTGCTCCTTGGGCTTTACGGAACCACATCTTTCCTCCCTTCTGACCCTTGGGATAGGGTCTAGAAGGGGTGGAAAAATGGACTCCAACGGCAGAAAGAGTTTTGCCGTCTTGCTCACACCTGGTCAAGGTTTCCTTCACCTGAGGTCCGAACAAAGCCGAACCGTCAAAGGCTCTATTGGTGAAGGACGCCTTAAAGGGTCCGCAAAATTACAAAGCCGCATCCAGGCTTGACGTCTAAGAGCCACTCCTGTGCCTGCGGCTCTGCTCGCTCCATCGGCTGCATAGGATATGAGCCGCATGGAGGAGTTGGTTAAAGAATTTAGGATTGCTAGCTGTGAGGCAATCTTGTCTTGAGCCCCAGCAGCTGAAGGATCCTGAACCACTTCACCTAGTTCCTTGAGAATATCTCTTTGAGGTCTGGTGAAGTGACAAAGGTAGTTCAGCGAACGCATAGCAAAGGTCGCTGAAGAAAACATCCGCTTGCCATACCTGTCCATGGTCCTAGAATCTTTGTTAGGAGGATGGACAGGCACTGAAGGATCCGCAAGTTCCTTCTTGGTGGCCGCCACCACCATAGCATCCACAGAGACACCCTTAGAAAGAAACTGCTTGTCTGAAGGGGCCGTAATAAATTTGGATGGTCTCCTGGGGACCGGTTCCACAGAATCTGGAGCTGTCCACGCCTTCCGAGCCACTACCTGCATAAGTGGGTCGAAAGGCGGAGACACCCAGGAGGTGGAGGGTCGGGATCCAAAAGCCTCCAGGTATACCGACTCATCCTCGGAGGGGTCAATGGAGGGCCAATTCCCCCTCTGTTTGAGGAGCTCAAGGATGTCTGAAAAGGAGACATCCTCAGAGGGGGACCGTGGGGAACCCTCCGACTCATCTAAGTCGGTATCAGATGTTGTAGACTCAGGGGAGTCTGTGTGTTTCCTCTTACACGTCCTCTTCCGAGGGGGTTCCCCTGCAGGATCAGGAGAAACCTCGGAAGAGGAAGTTATTCCCAATGGGGAAACCTGGGGCGATGGATCCCTGGGCCTGAGAGCAAGAGGCTGGCAAGAGACATCCACAGGCACCGAAGAGGGAGGAGCTAAAGGGATGGACCGTTGACCTGGCTCAGGTGCCAGGACACTCCTCATCACCTCAAAGGCTCCTCTCCCCGGGAGACTGGAATATTCCCGTTCCGAAGAAATAGGAATTCCCGGCTCCACTGAGAGAGAAGGCTCCGAGGCCGATGTCGGTGCCGAGCTTACCAAAGCCGAAGCCCCGAGAGGGAGAGCGGGGTCGGACAAAGGTCCGATGCCACTAGCCCCCTCGGAGCCGACAAGGGAAACTCGACGACCAGATCCCTCCAAGGAAGGTCTCATGGAGGAGATCGGAGCCGGAGCCGAAAGGGGATGTATCGGTTCCGGCACAGACACGGTCGCTGTCCCGAGAAGCACCGGCTCCGAACTCTGGAGGGGAGTCTGAGGAGGAAGTTCAAGGGGGAGAGCAATAGCCGAAGTCTGCTGAGACGGGCTATGGAGCATTTGGGCTAGTGCCTGTGACTTCAACAGCCTGCTTACCACCCTCTCTAAATCGTGGTCAGACAGCCTGGAAGATCTCGAAGATCGGCTCCGATGACTCCGTTCCGACAAAAGAGGAGACCCCGGAGCAGAGTGGATAGATTCCAAAGAAGGGGACCGAGATCTCTTCTTGGACGAAGCCATCAGAGCCGACGTCCTCTGGGTTCCAGATGGAGCCGAAGGCTTCTCGGCTCCGATACTGGATAATATGTCGGCTCCAGCCGGAGCCGACAAGGCAACAGTAGATTGAGTGTCGGAGCCGGTCGGAACCGACACTACCACCTCAGAAGAAGAAAGATCAGCTCCGGCCGGAGCCGATCTCGACTCCGAAGGAGTCGGAGCCACCGGGGAAGGCTTAACTGCTGTAGCCTGAATCTTAGGTGGCTTTGAAGGTTTACTCGACCCAGTTTTAGTGGGTGAACCTTCTGGCTTTAGTAAGCCACGGAGGATCAATTTGTTCCTCCTCTCCTGCAGGACTCTCTGGCTAAAAGAGTGACATATGGCACAGGAGTCCTGCAGGTGTAAAGGCCCCAGGCAGTAAACACAAGAAGTGTGACCGTCTGTCAGAGACATTTTCTGACAGCACGAGTCACACTTCTTGAAGCCTGAGACCTTTCCTTCCTTAGACATAGTCCAAGTAAAAAAACAACACTCACACACCCCAAACAGTCACACTATTAATCCCAACAAAACACACACACAGATAGGGATTAAGAAAAGAAGCCTAGGCCTAACTGAAAAAATTACACTTTACAATAACTAGAAAGTTTTTAAATATATGGGGAAATAGGGTGGGCTGCAGAAACACTACACACTATGATATGGAACAAGGGAGAGACAAAACCCTGACTAAACTGTTTGAAAATTCAAACTTACCTGAGCTGGCAAAAAAGAGACCTCTTCGCAAAGTGGCAAACGAGATCTGAGGTAGTCCCGCCTTGCATCATGGGATATAGGGTTGCCTCGAGCTGGTAAAAGGAGTTCTCAAGCTAAGCAAGTGCCGAGTCGGAGCCGAGGATCGGCTCCGAACCCATCCAGCAAGAATGAAGGCGAGATTGACAACTTAACATCATTTATTTCTTCAATATTTAAAAAAGCTGTGTTTGTGATGTCAGAGACTTAGTAAATCTAATCTTAAAATGAAAAATACTGGTGCTTTAATTTGCTGCAATGGACAAACAACCTTACCTCCACTGTTCTCTTCTTGTTCAGCTCCTTCTGGAAAAGTAACCTGGCTTGGTAAACTATTTCTTGAGCGTGTCACTGACTCTAACTGGGAGGCTCTACCCAGAAGAGACAGCTCATCTATCACCTCCCCCTCTTTGGCCTCCAGGTCTGACTTAGATGTGGTGAGTGGTCTAATGCTTTCAGGAGCTGCTAACTTATTTGGGTCATTCAGGCAAGCAGCTGTGCCACTATCCAAGCTCCGTACCCTAGTATGAGTTTTGGTAGAACTATTAGTGCTAGGAGCTCTACGTGCTGTCCTCCTTCTACCACTTCCTCCAGAACTAGAGTGAGCCTTACGGTTGTTCTCAGGCTCTGAGCTCCTGTCCTTTGACAAGTACTTTGTTTTCAAGACCTGGTACCTACCCTCAGGGGACTGAAAGGAGTAGGAGGTGGTGCTGGAAGAGCTATCAGTGCTGAACAAATGGGCTGACTGCACACTTGAGGTCCTGCTCAAGTCACTCTGATCACTTGAGTCCTCATCGGCACAAAAAACAGCACTATGGGGTTTGGCAACATTGACACCCCGAAAAGACACATACTCCCTATGTCGGCTTGAATCAAAACTACTTGCACGCTTTTTCCCTGTCCGCCTCCTGTTTGACTTGTGAATTGAGGCAGTTCGATGGATTAAGCTGGTTGACTTTGGCCGAACATCTCCATCATTTTCAGTCCCTCCAGCTTCTTGACTGTTCACGGCTTCAGTAGTTTCCACCTTTTCACTACTCTCTTCTATATTCTCAGTAGCATCACCTTTTGACGAATCTTGTTCTATGATCAACTCATTGGCATGAGGATTCTTGTTTGCTTCGCCTGATGCAGAAGTGCTGAGTCCTCTCTGAATGCACCCTTGGTCTGATGCTGAACTAAGGTCCTTAGCCTCACTCATACTATTTTCCACACTATGTTCTACAGCTGTCCTTTCACTTACAGTCCTCTGTTCAGCAGCTGAGCTACTATCGCCATCAAGGTCATTACAAAAATCACTGTTCTTATCATTTTTGTCATCTCCTGCCAACTCCTCATGTTCAGACAATATACTTTCAACATGTGTTGAGCTTGTCTGCTCACTTTTGTAGCTGCTTATAGTACTATTGGTATCTCGGTCAGTCCCACTGCAGTAGCTTTCTGTAGAGCCACTACTCCTTGTGCTAAGGCTTTGAAGGCTATCCACACTTTTGTCTGTTTTTAAAGGCTTTCTTGAGCCACTCCTTGCTGTCACCTGGGAGCTGCTACGTCTGAGAATATCATCAAGCTGAAAAACTCCAGAGTAACGCGAGTTCTCCACTAAGGATTCTTTGGACCCTGCAACAGGCTTGGAAGTTTCTAGTTCTGAAACAGGATCCAACCCTCGCCTCTGCTGATAGAGTGTGTAGTCACTGAGAGAAGGGTCTGGAAATGCCAAAGCAGAGCTAGACGTCCGTGGTACACCACGCGGCCTGTGTTCTTTCCTATATGACTGTGAATGTAATGGTACAAGAGAGGCGGCTTCAGTGTCACCTGCTGCAGATATAGACTGGTCCACATGATGATGATGACTAGTGGATGGGCAGTGTTTTTCAACAGAATTTTTCTGCACATCCTGACCACCAGAAGATGTTGAAGGCTGGATAGAAATGAAGGAATCATGCGAAGCCAGATGGAAAACCTTTGCATCAGTGGCCAAGTCTAGTTTAAGAACCAAAAAAAAAATGTTAGTGAAAATATAAAGGCAAGACTTACAGCATTTAGTTATTTTGTGAGAAAACAAACTGATTTGATTAACTTTCACCTTAAAAATATATTCAGATGCATACAAAGATCAATGCAAAGCCAAGAGAAAGAAACAATTCTGTGCTCTTATTCTGAAAATAACTTGCTCAGCATGGAACAATTTCCTCTCAGACATTTCACTAATGTAGATGAGTAAAAACATGGGGATATTCTAGCATAATGTACAAGTATAGTGACTACTTTCCAACATTGTCAAGTGGCAAATAAAATTAGCCAAAACAGTCTCTGCTTCACTCACAGCAGAGGTCTGCTTATATTTTTTTTAGATCCACCTTGCATCTTTGGCAATTTACCAAAGCCACCAGAAAAAAGCATGACAGACTTCTAATCTGCAACTCAACAAAACATATCTTCAAAGGTACAACAAAGTCCAGGATTTCTAATCGCAGAGCTGCGTTTTGTTTTCTGGCAAGGAAAAAAAATGTTGAAATATTAATAGTTCACAGTCCTAATACTGCATTTCTACTACACACTGCATATTTATACATGCTCACAAATACACATCATATATTTCATATATGTGTGTGCATATATAATTTATTGCAAATACAGCACAAAACATCAGACAGTTTTACCAGCAATAAAAACACAAACCAAAATAATCACAAATGTAAACCATTTGCATTCACACTTGTAACCCTACTTAGCTAAAGCTCTGGCCCCACACTCCCATAACTTAAATATAATGCAGCTACATTGTACACAAAAATGAACCAAGGAAAAACAAATAACTACGTTGTAGTCAATGTTCTGCATCTCGACAATAACATAATACGATCAACTACATCACTGAATTTCAACAAAAAAAACTGATTCAAGAAGCTCAAAACAAAAACTGCACTCATATGCACACATATACACATACAGACAACACAAGCACATGTACAAGTGTGTGTGTGTGTGTGTGTGTGTGTGTGTGTGTGTGTGTGTGTGTGTGGGACATGTAAAACTGAATATGTGCATATGTATATACTGTGCTTGTGTATTACCACATGTCAAAACAAAACCAAAAACATTTTATAGGACTATGCAATTAAAAAAAAGTGAAAGGAATACAACAGGGTGCAGCTTTAATCAGCTGGTGCAAAAACATACACACACGCACCAAAAATTATGACAGCAAAGAAATAAATTGAGCCTGTGCCCATGGCATATAGTGATAAAGCTCTGACACTGGCCAGGTGACCAGTGTTCAATTAGTAGCTCTGGAGCTTGGTGGTATAAGTAGGGAGGATGGACATACCCATCCTGGTGGAGGAGGAATTGCAGTGAAAGCAGGAGTTCGGGCTGGGCTTGCTAAAGAACTCAGGAGGCGGGTTGCATTAATGGCCCAGGGCAAGCATGCTCTCAGGCCACTCCTCATCATCTAGCCAGCCTAATGCTTGACACCAGCATGCTGATACACAGGTGCGGAAAAATAAAATTGCTCACAACAGAACTGCAGTATAGTGGCTCCCACTTATCCTGTCTTGCTCTGCAGTGCCTGGTGGTGAATCCCCTACAGCTTGCTTCTGAGCAGAGGCCTTTATATGCAGGTACCCCCCTTCAAGGAAACCTTCTAGTGTGGATCCCACCAAAGAGCCACATTTCTGAAACAAGTCTGCTTAACACACAACTGCATCATACCACTAAAAATCAGGAAGAAAGGAAAGGAGTGAGCAGCCTGGGAACCCAGCAGGAAGGGTTTTCGAATATGAATGAAGAACACTGGGCTGGATAACATCAAGTTACAGGCTCTACAGCTTTCTAGAAAATTATGAACGATCAAACTTCTAACAAGATTAACACACCAACAACGGTGTTTTGAAAATACTTCCATTACAAAGGTTTAATAAGAGATAAAGATATGGTTGTGGATGGTTTTGCAATGGTACAAAGGAAGAGCAATGAGTAAAAAATACTGAGAGGACTAGCTCTAAGCAAAGAAAAAGTACTGCACTCACAGAAACAAAATTACAGTATGATTTTAGAAACAGTCTGATAAGACAGGTGAATACATTTTCCTGCTAAAGAAATCTCTTTGCTACACAGTTTATTTACAGTTTATTTCTGCCAGGTCTAAGAATCAGAACTTTACTGTTTCTATTCTTGGAACATTAGCTTTCTCTGGCCTCTGTCTGGACACTGGAACAGCAGGACTAGTGCCTCTGGTGCCCACTAGTGATGGTAGTGAATTTCTCAAAGGATGAAGTTCTTCCATACCCACACTCTCCCTTCTACGAGTCCTCCAGATAGAGTATGTCTGCTACAGACAATAGTTCTAATGAAAACTGTATCATTCATAACCTCTAATTGATTCCACAGATCTCTGAAACTAGGACAATTTGGAAGGGTGTGGTGGGTAGGTTGTTCCAGTGGCCAAACAGAAACCGGAGAAATATAATGTTGCAATAAGTACAGAATTTGAGTATTTCTCAGGTCCTGTCCGGACATCAAAACAGCAGGATAAAATCCCCAGCCAACATGAGTGACCTACCTCAGTTGTTGTTGTTGTACCTTTCAGCTTTTTCCCGGTTAGGGGCTGCCACAGCGAAACTCCGGTCCGCTAATGATTGGCAGTAGATTTTTATGTACAGAGTTACCAGCTCTGACGCACAACCTTCAACGAAGGTACGCCCATTCACGCATGTCTCCACACAGAAGACGCTTTAGCTGAGAATCGAACAAGATGACGTCTTACTGTGAGGCGACAACTCTACCGCAGCACCACCACCGCAGTAGTGACCTACCTCAGTAAGCTTTCAAAATGATATTTCCAAATGAAACTCTTGCTCTAAAATTAGTCTTAGATAAAATCTTCAGCAAAGGTATTTCAGGAAGGACAAGTAGCTGCTGTAATATCCTGAAGTGGTAGATTCCAGAGTAAGGCCATAGAAACAGCTAGAGCCCCAACAGTGTTCCTTAGGAAAAACTGGCAGATCCTTGCCTGACTGATGTAACAAAATGAAATACAATCACCAATAAAGTTAGCCAGGGTAATCCTGGAAATCTTATGGTCCAATTCAACTTACAAAAGACAAAAAAGTTGCTCGTCCTTCTGAAAAATTTCTGTATGTCAAGAAAGAATCTCAGTTGCCTATGAACATCTAGGCAGACCAACAAATATTCCCTTTATTACACTACTTTGAAAAAAGACAAATGAATACACTGACTTAGATTAGCCTGCGATACCACTTTCAGTAAAAAAAGATAATTTCATTCCAAGAGTGACCCTGTCCTGATGAAAAAAAAATATTTATGGATATTGTAAAGACAAGGTCTACAATTACAAAACTCATTTTGCTATGGAGACTTTATTTCTGGTGACCACTGCCTAAGACAAACTTAACATCTGCCAAGCTAGTAAACTCACATGGAGATTTCATTATAAACTTTAGCACAAAATTCAAATACCAAGCTGGTGTATGTCTAGTTAAGTGAGGTCTCAAATGAAGACAACTTTAAGTAAAGCTTTAAAATAGCTATGTGCAACCAGCAAATGATCTGAAAATCCTTCAATGAAAGAGGAAATGGCTGCCAAATGAACCTTTAAAGAAGGAAAGTTATACAGCACAGTCAGGAATGTTACACCCTCCTCTAAAGATGAAGACACCAGGGAAATGTGCTTGCTCTGAGCCCACAAGACAAATTTCTTCCACGTACCCTTGTAAATTTTCTTGGAGAAGTTCTTTGGGGAGGCTGCAATGAGCTCAATCACATGTGGAGGGAATTGAGGGTTTCTGGCCATCATGGTAACTGGAGAAACCAAATGATTAGCACAAGGGAAGAAATGTCCAGATAAGGCATGCTGGACAGTTTACACAACATAGTTGGGCACTGAGAACACAGAAAGAGGCTTCTCCTTTAGATGAGGATACAGAGACAGAAAAACCACAACTAATGAGGACAGCATGGTGCTATGAAAATAAGCCAGGCCTTGGACTCTTTTGGCTTTCTGTAAGAGTCTGAAGATCAAAGAAAGCCAGGGGGGAATGCATGAGACAGAGGGCCAGTCGTGGGAGAATGCATCCCTTGGTGTCTGCCCTTTTGGAGGAGCTATGCTGAAAAAGAAGGGACACTTGGCGTTGAATGGTGAAGCAAAAAATCACAAGGCTGCCCCCATTAACCGAGTACACTACTCAACTTCAGTTTTGAGACACCATTCGTGGGGAAGTAGAATCTGTCTGCTCAACTTGTCCAAAATCAAGCTAGATTTGAATAGAAACAGCCATCAGCCCCAGTATCTTTAGGACACTCACTGCTGAAGGTTGGTCCTGGACTATCCATGTGTCACTTCTTTCATCTGCAGCTGATTCACAGGGTTGACACAAAAGCATACGAATACCAGATCTTGAGTTGGTTGAAGATTACATTTGGCCACACTGATGGTAATCTCCAAGGACTAACAGAATGAAGCAAGTACTGCCACGCACTTACTAATCTCTCCGGGGAAGTAGCTACAAGGAGACAATTGTCCAAGTATGGGAAAATTCATATCCCTAGCAGTTGCATATATGCCGTATCTGGCTCTGTGCACTGAGTAAATGCCAGGGGGGCTACAGTGTAACTGAATGGAAAGGCAAGAAATTGAAAATTATTTGCTCCAGTAAGGAAGCAAAGGTATCTCCTGGACAACAGATTTGTTTTTATGTGGAGATAAGCATCCTAAAGGTCCACAGAGCAATTCCAGTCCCTGCCTGTAAGCATGACAGAACTGACTGTATTGTGACCATCCAGAAAGACTCCTTTATGTTTGTTGAGCAGACTGACATGCAGCATCAGCCTAAGATAAAGAGTCTTTTTGGGCATTAAAAAGAATCTGGAGAAAAATCCAGATTTTCTCTGGTCCACCAGAACCTTCTGGATGGCCCTTTTTTGGAGGAGTGCTTCTACCTCTTTTACTACCACTTCTTTATGTCTGGGTGGCACTGAAGGAAGGTAAGAGGAGTTGTGGAAAATGGAGTAAAATAAATTCTAGGTATGGCTCTCCTTACCTATGAATCTGACATAATGAACATCCACGCCATAATGTGCAAAAAGAAATTCCCCTGACCGATTCCAGAGGGAGTAGTCGGGCAACCCTTTAGGGATCATAGCATAATCCTTGAAAAGGATCCCTACCTCCCTCCCTCATTATTTGGACCACTTCTACACCCCTGGGCTGGCAGCCAAGCTAGAATTCCATTCTGGCCAGACACCTTCTGTCCAGATGCTGTCTCTACTGGGATTTGCGAAAAGTACAGTTGTGTACACTTACCATAAATGTAGACGTTCAAGTGTATTCACTGTTGCAATCATCACATTTGGGTTATCTGCTTGCAGTAGCCTTCAGTCGGCCTGATTATCAAAGTCTTGGGTCCTGCGTTGGTTGCTGTCTCAGCTTTCATGACGTCAGGTAGTCAGGGGTATAAAGCATGCAGCCGACTCCATTGCATCAGTTTTTCTTCCCCAGATTTCAGGTGCCCCCCTAATGGGGAGCAATTAAATATGTATACAAGGTTATACCTCCAACAAAAAAGCAAATACACCAAAACGCTTTTAAGCATAGTAAAAAGGAATAGAGGTACAGCCAAAAGAAGTCAGGGGGCTGGAGGGAGAGTAACCAGGACTGCAACAGTGAATACACTCAAACATCTACATTTATGGTAAGTGTACACAACTGTACTATGTCTGTGTTTCACTGTTGCAGTCATCACATTTGGGTAGATTCCCAAAGCTAAGTATGGGAGGAGGGATTTAGATAGCATTAGGACCAGCTAAGGCCCTGCAAGACTGCAGTGGCAAAATCAGCTCCGGATTTAGAGAAAATTGCACAATGGTAATGCTTGGTGAAAGTATGTACAGAACTCCAGGTAGCAGCTTCTAGGATGTCCCTGGTAGGGACACCTCTAAGAAAGGCTGTAGAGGTAGATGCAGCTCTGGTTGAATGTGGTCTTATCCCCTGAGGGATAGGTTTTCCATGGTGCTTATAGCAGAAATGAATGCAATGGCCTATCCATTTAGAAATGGTTTGCTTTGAAATGGCCTTCCCCTCTGCCCCTGCAGCAAATGCCACCAGCAGCTGTTCAGATTTCCTGAGAGGTTTAATCCGGTCCAAGTAAAATCTAAGCTGTCTGTGCACATCTAAGGAGTGCAGTATCCGTTCCCCTTTGTTCTGTGGATAGAAAAGAAGGTTGGCAAATGAATGGACTGATTAAGAGCCATACTGGATACCACCTTGGGCATGAAGGAGGGATTGGTCCTGAGGGACACCCTGTTCGCATGAAAGATGATGACAAGCTCCACTGCCATAAGGGCCTGTAATTCAGACACCCTTCTTGCTGAAGTGATGGCTAAACGAAAGGCTGTTTTCCAAGAAAGGAATTTTAACTCTGCATTTGCAGCTGGCTCAAAAGGAGGCACAGTAAGTTTTTCCAATACAAAGTTAAGGTCCCAGGCTGGAGTAGGGGCTCTCCTGGGTGGTCTTAAGTTTTTTGGCCCCTCTGAGGAACTGCTTGAGCACTGGATGAGAGAAGAGGGGTGTGTTTCTGTGTTGTAATGAGCTGAAATAGCTGAGGCATGAATTTTGATGGAGGAAAAGGAAAGGCCCTTGTGAAGCATCTCAGTTAAGTATTGAAGAATCTGAGGTAAAATGGGTGCTGCTGTGCTCATCCCTTGAGTTTGGTTCCAGGAACAGAATCTTTTGCATTTTTCAGCATAAGATTTTCTAGTACTAGGCCTCCTTGCCTCCAGAATGACATCCAACACTTGTTTACTGAGGGATGGTGATGGCGAGATCAGGTAATTAGCACGGCTGCCAGGTTCAGGGTTTGAAGCTGAGGGTGCAGAATCTGGCCCTTCTGCTGAGACAGCAGGGTAGGGGTCTGAGGCAGGTGCCATGGTGCCAGCAGTGACACACTGCGCAAGAGGGGGTACTAGTGTTGGCGTGGCCAGTCTGGTGCAATCAGCATCGTCCTTGGTTTGTCCTGTTTGATATTTAGTAGTACCGTGGAGAGGAGAGGCAGAGGAGGAAAGGTGGCCAGTCTGGTGCAATCAGTATCGTTCTTGGTTTGTCCTGTTTGATCTTTAGTAGTACCCGTGGAGAGGAGAGGCACAGGAGGAAAGGCATAAAGTGATAGATTTTTCCAGGTGAAGGACAGGGCATCCACTTTCCAAGCTTGTTTGTGGGGAGTCCTTGTGCAGAATTTGTCCAATTGGTAGTTCTGGGGGGAGGCAAAAAGGTCCATCTCTGGGCTCCCCCATTTGTTTATTAACATGTTGAATGTCTTTTTGGTTCCAGTTTTCACTCGTGTGGGTCCATGAGATTTCTTCTTAGATCGGCTGCCAGTGTATTTAGCTTTCCTGGCAGGAATTGAGCCTGTAGGTGCACTTGTTACCTCAAGGTTGTGTTCCACAGAGCCATGGCTAGTCTGCAGAGAGGGTAAGAGTGGGTTCCCCCCTGCTTGTTTATGTACCACATAACAGTGGTGTTGCCCATCTTTACCATTAATTGTCCTGGAAGAATGTGGTCCTTGAAGGCTGTCAGAGCATTCTGTACAGCTAACATTTCTTTTTGATTGATATGCAGGTGCATTTGACTTGGACTCCATTTGCCCTGAATGCACCTCCCTGCCAAGTGAGCCTCCCATGCACAGTCTGATGCATCTGTTGCTAGGGTTTGGGCGGCAGGGGGAAGAGTGAAAGGCAGCCCCTTGTTTTGGTGGCAGGCCTCTGCCCCCCAAAGGAACTCTAACTGTAGGCAAGGTATGATAGGAATCATTGCTTCTAGATCCTGAGAATGTTGACACCATAGGCTTTTTAGATACCACTGTAGTTTCCTCATGTGCAGTCTTGCATACGGGAATGCAGGAGGCCATGAACCCCAAGGCTTGCAGTATTTGTCTTGCAGATAGCAGGGTCTTTGTGGCCATTAGTTTGAAGTAAGCTGTCAAATGAACCCGTTTCTCTGGCGTGAGGAAAGCCATCTGGGAAGTTGTGGTCAAGCTTGCTCCCAGGAATACAATATGTTGGCAGGGTACCAGATGTGAATTCTTTTCACTTATGGTATACCCCAGAGAAGTTAGCACTTTTTGTACAAACGCCAGATGATTCAATAGTATTGTCCAGGCTTTCTGCCTGAATTAGACAATCGTCCAGGTATGGGTATATTTGAATATTTCTTTGCCTGCAAAATGCAATGACTGGAACTAGGCACTTTGTAAATACCCTGGGCGCAGTAGATACGCCAAAGGGAAGTGCAGAAAACTGATAGTGCGTGAAGCCTGCTTTGAAGCGTAGGTATCTTCTGCAAGATTCCCTGATTGGGATTGTGCAGGTAGGCTCATTTTAAATCCATTGTTGCCAACCAGGCATCCTTGCCTAGCATAGGTAGCAACCGGTGAAAAGTTAGCATCTTGAATTTTGGGGCATCTTGAATTTTGGGATCACCAAAAAAGTGTTTAGGATAGAGATCCAGGATAGGATGCCAGAAGTTGTCTTTTCTGGGCATCAGACAAAGTCTTGAGTAGAAACCTTGTCCCCTTTCCTCTTCTAGGACAGTTTGAATAGCCCTTATACTTGAGAGAGAGAGAAAAATTGCTTTTGAGCCTCTGTCCAGTGATTTAGGGGTAGATCTGTCCAACCGTCTGGGGTTGGTAAAGTGTGGAAGTGGAATCTATATCCTTGGGAAACAGTATTTAAAACCCAGCTGTCCTGGGTAATGAGTTCCCAGTTTTTTGCCTGCAGAGCAATCTTTCCCCCTAAAGGAGCAGTCAGTTGAGAAGGGCCTGGAAGTTTTAAAGTTAAGTCATTGAGACAGTTTACCATAAGGGGGAGTCTTACTACTCCCTGCTTTGGAAGTGCGAGCCCCCCACTGCTTAGTCCTGTGCGTACCTTGAGACTGATGCCTGAGTGTTCTGCTGGTTCTGGGTTTGGACTGAGAAGGCCTGGAAGAGGCTGGAAAGGACCATTTCTTAGAGGGCCAATGCCTACTAAATCTTGGAGGCAGTATTTGCAGGAAATCTTTAACAGTTTGCATAGATTTAGCTTTTCCTCCATCTTTTTAAGTTCTTCTGCTTTGTTGCCAAACAGGCGGTCCTGGTTTAAGGGAGCATCCAGCAATTTAGCTTTAACATGATCTGGCAAAGATTGCTCCTTAAGCCAAGCATGCCTTCTAAGTACAGACCCAGTAACAGCAGCCCTGCAAGATGCCTCTAGTGAATCAAAACAACATTGCAAAGTATGTTTTCCAACTTGTTCAGCAGAATGCATTAAATGCTGTAAATCCTTATTTTCAGCACAGTCGGGAATCAACATAATTTTCTGTTTAAGCACTCCAATAATATGCTGTGATGCTTTTAACATATGAAACTGGCAGTTTAAGGCCCTAATGGCCAAGGTTCCAGAAGTGTATACCTTCTTACCCCATCTATCCAGTGTCCTGGAACCTCTATCAGAGGGGGTAGGATTTTTGGCAATAGTAGCCTTAATGCCCTTGGGTCCCAGTGAAATGGTCTCAGGAATCGCAGTAGGATTTTTAAAGAGGAACTTGTGAGAGTCAGGAACCCTGTAATATCAATCTGGTTTTCTGGGAGCAGGAGGTAAGGAGTAAGGGGCCAAGCTATACTCCAAAAAAGGCATTGTGTAGTTAAATTTTCTACCGAAGTAGTGTCGTGCGAAATCAAAGCGTCTTTTTATAGTACGCTTATTGAACCTAGCACAAAAGCGACAACCAGTGACGTCGTGGTCTGGGCCTAGGCAAGGTATACAATAAGAATGAAAATCCTTATGAGGTATTTACTTCCCACAAGAAATACAATTGTTAACTTTTTCTGACATCGGTCTGAGGCAAGAAAAGTTTCCCCAATGGGGTACTTCGCTTTATTGAAGACTTCGGATCTGAAATTCGACTTCGAAAATCTCATGAGTCGGCAGACTGGCACTTGCAAACTGCTTCTGCTTCAGGCACCGTGCGGCAAGAAAGACTGGAGAAAATGGCGTCGGATGCATCATATATACCCCTGGCGCACTGACATCAGGGAAGAGGCGACAGCAACCGACGCCGGACCGAGACTTTGGAATTCAGGCAGACTGCGGGACCGCCTGACAACAAGATAACCCAAGTGTGATGACTGCAGCAGGGTAACACGATGAACATCCCTGTAATATCTATCTGGTTTTCTGGGAGCAGGAGGTAAGGAGTAAGGGGCCAAGCTATACTCCAAAAAGGTAACAACAATGTCCAGTACAGGTGGGATAGCTAAAGGCCTGTGTTGGGGCAGGAGTAAGAAATCCCTAAGCTTCTTTTTAGAATCAGAGTAATCCTGGCTTTCCCAGCGGAAATGCTCTCTAATAGTATGCAAGGTTTCACCAAAAGAGAAATCCTCTGGAAGGGAAGCAGAGGGAATAGAGTCCCCTGCATCAGAATCCTCATAAGTAGATAAGGGTAAAACCTGGTCATCACAGGAAACAGAAATTTCAGAATTCTGATCAGAACTTCCACTGAGTGACCTCCCAAACCTCTTGTGTCAGAGGCACATGGGATATATGCAAATGACCCTTATGAACATCAGGTTTGGCTTTATTGGCCTGAAATTGTCCATTAAAACGATGAAGCAAGTCATGGGCATTCAGAATCGCCAATCAGCTGAAACATCTGATGTTCATAAGAGTCATTTGCATATATCCCATGTGCCTCTGACAAGAGGTTTGGGAGGTCACTCAGTGGAAGTTCTAGCTTTGCTGGAGTTTTCATTTTGTTTTTAATGATTGTTTTTTCAATGACCTTCTCACTTATTGTTTTAGTTTGTTGTTTGGGATATTTTTGCAGTGACCCTAATGATAATGGACATCAGCTGGGTATTACAGCCCTGTGTTTCTTACGCTAAATAAAACACTCTGCTTGTGTTGTGCTGACGAGGTCATAAGGTCGAATATGCATATCCACTGCAAGTGGGGTTTGGTTTTATTGGCCTGAAATTGTCCATTAAAACGATAAAATAAGTCATGGCCATTCAAAATCACCAATTAGCTGAAACACCTAATGTTCATAAGGGTAATTTGCATATATCCCATGCGCCTCTGACACAAGAGGGTTGGGAGGTCACTCAGTGGAATTTCTAGCTTTGCTAGAGTTTTCATGTTGTTATTATGGATTATTTCAGTGACCTTCTCACTTATTGTTTTTTAGAATCCTGATCAGAAGAATCATAAGCAAATTCAGTCCTAGTTCTCAGAGTGAGAAGGTTGGCTTCCCCTGATTAAAGTAATGAGGTCTTCAGTCATTCTTATCATTTGTTTTTTATGCATAGAGGCCTGACCATGCGGTCTGGGCGTCAGTTTTCTAGGCATGGATCGAGTTTTAGGCCTTGAAGAAGAAGATGGTGTCGGTTTAATATGCAAGTCAGTAAGCCTGAATACACCCTCAGAAGCCGGTAGCTGCAAAGCGGCTCCAGATCCATCCAAGGTAGAGGCATCCGCAGGTTCCATAGTTGAAGCATCCTGTGGAATACTGGACTCCGAATGAGTCTCAGTACAGGCCTGCGAATCTAAAGTAGCGGATATCAAGGGCTGCGAAAGCACCTCAGTGAGTAGCGGCGAACTGGCGACTAGCGTAGGAGAAGCATCGTCGGCAGCTTTGGACCAAGGCTGCAGTGTCTGTCTTTATCTTTGCATTTTTTCAGAATGTCGGTAGTCTGGTGGCTTAACGAAGCCATATCTGGATAATTGAACCAAGTACCAAAATATTTAGAAGCGTAAATATACAGACAACGAATAGTTCGTTGTTTAAATAAGGCACAAACCGACAGCGAGGTAGGTCATGGTCAGGGCCTAGGCAAGGAATACAGTACGAATGAAAATCTTTGAGGTATTTGCTTTCCACAAGAAATACAATTACTGACTTTTACTGACAACAGTTTAGAGCAAGAAAAAGTTTCCCCAGTTTTGTACTTAGCTTTAGTTGAAGACTTCGGTTCTGAAACTCGAAAACGAAAAGGAGTCTGACGACCAGCACTTGCGAACTTCTTCTGCTTCGGACACCGCATGGCAAGAAAGACTGATGTAATGGTATCGGCTGCATGCTTTATACCAGACTACCTGACGTCATGGAAGATGAGACAGCAACCGACGCAGGACCCAAGACTGATAATCAGGCCGACTGAGAGCTACTGCAAGCAGATAACCCAAATGTGATGACTAACAGTGAAACACGAAGAAAATCCATAAATTCTTAGCTCATTTTTTTGGTTGTGCTGAAAGGTCCTTTAGGGAGCCAAGAACTTCATCTCAACCACCATGAGCATCTTGCCGCCTTGCTCACAGACAGCTTGTCTTTGACTTCCTGCCTGAATAGTGAAGAGACAACAAATGGGGTTTTACTGAAAGCTGATCTGAAATGCTCTGCAAAAACTATCAAAAGCAGCCTGGCCTGTCTCTTCATAGCTAGGTCTACGTCAGTCATTTATCGCATTATGAATTAGACCCATGAAGGGGGAAGAACATACTTATAGTAGCTACCAGAGTTTCTAGTTAAGAACACAGTTTGCCTTTCGGTAGTTGTTTCAAGGTGTCTGCCATCTTTTGTCCAATGTTGCTTTAAACTTCACTATAATCACCAGGTACTTTAAGGATCGGACTGTAAATTTACTTCACACAACCACGCTTCCTTAACTGGTCCATCAATCTGGACTCCTTCCTGGGAAGGTGACTAAACTAATCCTCAAGGACATCCTTTTTGGTAGCAGCAGCCACAATAGAGTCCACAGGGGGTCCTCTGCTCCAAAACAATCCTTCTTGGAGGTATGCAAAAATCCTCCTGGGTTTCCTGAGGATGGGCTCACCCAGATCCACTCATCACACCTTGACAAAGGTCATATCAACAAGTTTATCTAGGAATGCTCTATCCATGCAGTTGGTGGAGTGGAATTGTAGGTCGCTGGAGAGTTAGAGCTCACTGGCCATGAACCCCTCTGCCTCATTACCCCCAATATTTCACTAAAGGAAGGTTCTTTCAGAAGGAGGTGGGATTAGGGAGAAACTTCTTCATCCAAATCTGTATCAGAGACAAAGGGGAGTCGGTATTGCACTTCCTATTCCATGGGGGGGGGGGGTTAAACTGCAGAGACTCCTCAGAACTAAGAAAGAGGGAATCGTAGATCTCCCCAGCTCTGTCTTAAACATCCTCTTGCTCTGTGGGAGCAACTGTGATGTCCTGCCCAAGTGTCCAGACTTTATATCCAACAGTGGCATCTGTGCCATTGTAGCTATGTGCACAAAGGTACTTTCAGTAGTACCCTTCTGCACATACGAGTCTTCTGAAATAGCAGGCCCACTGTTTATGGCACCAATGATAAAGAGACTGGAATCAAAAGGGAGGAAACCAGATCCCACTATTGAGGCCAAGGCCAACACAGAGACCTTCAGTCCCGAGAAGTTGAAAGGCACTCTCTCCAACACTAAGAGGGGTCTGATGGACAAACTCTATGCAGAGGGCTTGAAGCAGACATCTGAGGTCCTGGTAATGGTCAGCACAGAAAGAATATGAGTAGAGGTTACCAGTGACAAATAAGCAAAGAATGGAGGTCAATCCACACAGGCACTGCCAATTCGAACAGTGTTGATGCCAAAACCAGGCAAGCAGTAGGAAAGGCAGATAATGGGAACTGGGTCAACCCTTGGTCAGCAGACAGGCCTGTCAGACAACAATGAAGCCATACTGACTTTGGGCTCAGACACACTACTCTCCCCTGCCCCCCCCCCCAACGCTACATTTAAACTTGGCTACCTCCACCCATTCATTCACTCTGTCAGTCACTGCTAGCCTCAACCCCCCCCACCCTTCTTACAAATCACCCATAATTACATCATTGTAACAAACCACTACTTCTGAATTTGCTATTCAATTTATCTCATTTCACATCACTCTTCTACTGCTTATACACTTCATATCATCCATTACTGTTTCCCACATACATACATACACTATTAACTGCATTCATAACTGTATAATTATTAGCTTCATTACCTGTATAATCTTTTGATCTCCCCACTTATTAACAAACACCATAAAAACTTACACTCTACTGTGTTTTTCCGAGCCTTTATCCACTCCCTAGCGTCTCATCCTGTACTCTTCTCTGAAACATAGGATCATAGGAGATTACTAGGATATCGACCCAGAAGTCATTTTAAGCCTAGCTGTTTCATCCCAATGAAATACCATAGAAATGCTAATCAATACCCAAATGCATTTAATAATGACTGCCAGTGTCCAAGAGGGTTGTGGGCGCTATCCCCGGTAAGAATTTACAATGCTCCGTCCACACGTCCAGGTTCCTCTGGAACAGTGTCACAGAGATGCTCCATTTCACATGGATTGGTAGCCTATTCCAAAGATGCAGCAGTTGCTATGAGATAAATGTCCCTCCAACATGTTCTATGCAAGTCATAGGCCATATTTAAGCTACTGAACTGGTCGTCCTAGTCCTGTTTGATTTACATATATGCAGCAAGTTCACTAGATTTGGGTCCGAAATTGCTCTGTAGGCCACGCATAAATCTCCCCTGAGAAGTCTGTGAGATGCAGAGTATAGTGACAGGGACTTTGATCAGTCTATGTAAGGCATGTGCTGGTGTCCCTTGATCTTCTTTGTTATAAACTTCTGAGGTCTCTCCAATTGCTGCAGGTGCTTTGTATGGTACATGCTGAACGGGGCATTATACTAAATTATGGGCAGATTAGTGACAAGTAATGAGGGGTTATAACCTCTTTTGCTCTTGAGACAATACCGTTACCAGTTAAGTGTGCTACATAGAAAGCCTTCCTTACTACAATAGACATATGGTGGTTGAAATTAAGGTCATAGTCAACTTGTGATCACAGGTCCCTTACCACTTTGTGGGTACTTAGGGTACTGATGTTGATTTGACAGTGTGAAGGGACATTGTTTGTGCTGAAGGGAATGATGATGCATTTCTCTGCAAACAGTTTGAGAGTGCGACTTAAGACAAAAGTCGTTGCTCTGCATAAGACCATCCTGGAGTATACTAACATCATTTGGGGATTCAATAATTGCACCCTGTTTACAGCCTTCTGCAAACTTGGTCAACCACAACCCCTTAGTTTTGGCCTGAACTTCTGAGAAGCATATACCAAACAGTAGGGGGTCCAACACTGACCCCTGTGGTACCTCCCCCGGTAACAGGTCTACTGGCTGACGTGGAGTCACCCACATTGAGTGTGTGTCTGGTTTTTGAGCCAGTTGGCAACCCATTTTACAACAAAGGAGTTTACATTCAGTTTGCTAAGTTTATCGGCAATGCCTGAGTGTGGTGATTGTCTTGAAAGCCTTTGCCATGTTGAGCTATGCTGTGTGCACAGATCTGCCCTCGTCAATTGCTGAATTTTCAAAGAAATCCAGCAGATTTAACAAGCGGGATCTGCCCTTGAAGCTGAATTGGGTAGGATCCAGGGTTTGGAGGTCACCTATGTCTTTAGTTAGGAGGTCCATAATGATACATTCCATGACCGTACAGATGAGGCTGGTCAGTCTTATGGGTCTGTAATTCCACCTGTCTGTTGTTAGGCCCCCCCCCCTTTGTGGAGGGAAATGACTATTGCTGTCCTCCATTTCACAGGAACAATGCCTGCGGTTAGGCTATGATTCAAAAGGGTACTTAATGGCGATGCTAGTTCAAACTTATCTACTCATCCCTCCATACTTATTCACTCTCCTCACATCTCATCAGAAGTTAGCTTCATTCTTCTCCAGTCATCGGATCTATCTTCACTCTCCTCCCAGCCACAATTCCCCAGACACACACTTGTACTGGAAGATCCCCACCCATTTTTATTCACCCAATAAACACCCCTTAAAGGAATACTGCATTCCTCCCTCACTGTCTACATTCCCTAGATCTTAAAGCCTCTACTACAGTTACTTTACACTACAAATTCCCATAACCACGACATACATTTGTATTTTCCTGCAGATATAATTTTCCTTCAACCCTCACGCAAAAACTCACAGCATTTACCCGAGTGCCACTGGCTCCACATATCAGACGGCAGAGAGAGACAGACAGACAGACAGAGAGACAGAGAGACAGAGAGACAGAGAGACAGAGAGACAGAGAGACAGAGAGACAGAGAGACAGAGAGACAGAGAGAGACAGAGAGACAGAGAGACACAGACAGACAGAGACACAGACAGACAGAGACACAGACAGACAGAGACACAGACAGACAGAGACACAGACAGACAGAGACACAGACAGACAGAGACACAGACAGACAGAGACACAGACAGACAGAGACACAGACAGACAGAGACACAGACAGACAGAGACACAGACAGACTCCCTATACCCTATTAAACATTCGCATTGGACTCTCATTCAAGCGTACAAGGGTCCCAATACCTCATCATCTCAAATTGTGGTAGAAAGCCCCAGTTAAAGCCAACACTACACACTGCAAAAGCACTACTCAAATTCAGTCCCACTGTCTTTATACTTCTCCTAAGAGGCAACACTGAGCCCCAACTACTTAATGTCTAAACTCAATCCAATAAACAGCATCATATTATCTGTTCCCTCTAATACTCACAATATTGAGAATAAAAATGACCAAATCAATACCTTCACCATACAGCATAACCTTGACATTATAGCTATTACAGAAGCATGGCTGCAAGCTGCCACTCATGGTCTTCACCACTTCATACCAAAATTATTCATACCTACAAGATTACAGACTGGGAAAATACCTGAGTGAGGAGCATTAATTCTCTTCAAAGACAAACTAACCCCACAACTGTTGCACAAGCTAACAGCAATTCATATTCATATCCTAACTGGATCCTATTAAAATTCCCAACCAACCAAAAGCCCCTTTATAGCCAGTGCATACCTACCCTCTACCAGCTTCACTACCAAAATTCAATATCCTCACCCAACAAATATATGCCAAAACTTTCATATTCTATCCTAATCATTCTTGGGAGACTTCAACCTTAACTACTTAGGCCCAAAAGCCACTGATATATCAAAACTCCTGACGAGCTTAAGTCTTACCTAAATCAAGCCCGAAGTCACTATACCAAACCCTTAATCCAAAAGGCAAACCTTTCTAGATCTTGCAATAATTCATAATCCTACAACATCTAACCTCACTATACAGGCACCCTCCTTTAGTGATCACTGTCCCATAACTTTCTCAGTACATAATAAAATCTTAAAATATACACCTAAACTTATCACCTTCAGAACCAAAAGCATTCAGAATAGCATTAATCTTATAATAATAAAAAAATAGCAACCTTGCCACACGATTTATGGCATGTGAGTGACACCAAAGACCCCAATGAAGCAACTAACAACCTTACCAATACCCTACTGCATTTGCAAAACAAATTATTTCCCTTAGTACAAAGGCTACTTTGACTTCATAGCCACGACTGGGTATCTAACAAACTCAAACACTTCCTCAGATTATGTGATGAAGCATGGCACAATTGCAAATGCAACCCCTCCACAGATTTCTGAGCCAATTATACCTCACTACTCAGCCTATCCACGTAATCCATCCAGAGACCACTACCCAAACAAACAAATATCACTTTTCGTCAAAACTAAAAAAATTCGAGAGAGAAATCAACCTGCTGACTGGTCAAAAAAAATAATAAAGCTCCACTTCTTTGCACCCCTCTACCAATTACAAACTCTCCTTCACTGACCTCCTCAATGAGCTCAGCACCCTGCCAAAAGTACAGTTGTGTACACTTACCATAAATGTAGATGTTAGAGTGTATTCACTGTTGCAGTCATCCCACTTGGGTTTATCTACCTGCAGGTAGCCCTCAGTCGGCCCGAATACCAGAGTCTTAGTATTTCTGCATCAGATGCTGTCCCTTCTTCCATGACATCAGGTCGTCAGGGGTATAAAAAAGAGGCAGCCAATGCCATTACTACATCAGTTTTTCTTGCCCCAAATGTCAGGAACCCCCAAATAGGGAGCTAGTATATGGTGTGGAAACCACCACCAGTAAAAAGTAAATACCAATACCATTAGGAATAGCCATAGAGAGAAAAGAAAGATAGAGAAAACCAGGGGGCTGGAGGGAGGGAACCAGGACTGCAACAGTGAATACACTCAAACATCTATATTTATGGTAAGTATACACAACTGTACTATGTTCTTTGTGTTTCACTGTTGCAGTCATCACACTTGGGTTGATTCCCAAAGCTGAGGAAGGGTGGAGGCAGTCAAGAAGATTTAGGGCTGGCTAGTAGGCCCTGCAAGACTGCTGTAGCAAATCCTGCACTGGATTTGGAAAAGACAGTTAAGTGGTAATGATTGATGAAGGTGTGTACAGAAAGTACAGCAGTTTACCTACCACTAACCATAAATGTAGATCGAATCCTTGCTGCAGTCTTCGACCTGGGGTATAGTCCAGCGTCCCAGAGTCCGCCAATACCAGAGTTGACGTCGTGGTCATGGCGCTTAGACTGACGCCAGTACGTCAGGGTACTACGCGCATGACCGACGCCATTTCCTCAGTCTTTTCTTGCCCCAGATGTCAGAAAAAGACAAGTCCCAAAACAACCTGCAAAAACATGTACAATATATACAGTAATATATACAAAAATATAAGCATGTAAACTCACCTACACAACCACCCTGAAATACAGAGGGAAGGAGGGAAATTGGACTGCAGCAAGGGAATCCTCGAACATCTACATTTATGGTAGGTACAAAACTGTACTATGTTCTTCGTCGTCCTGCAGTCCTGACAATTGGGTAGAATCCCAAAGCAGAGGTAAGGGAGGCTGGCAAATTATAAAGTAGCAGGAGCTGACAACATGCCTTGTAAAACAGCTGTGGCAAAACCAGCTCTAGTCTTAGAGTATATAGGCAGGTGATAATGCCTAAAGTATGCACTGAACTCCAAGTAGCTGCTTCCAGAATATCCTTAGTTGCCACCCCTTAGAAATGTGTTGAAGTGGCAGCCCTAGTGGAATGAGGCCTAATCCCAGCTGGAACCTCTTTGCCATGATGGGAATAACAAAATGCAATGCAAAAGCCAATCCACCTAGAAATAGTTTGTTTTGACACAGGCTTGCCCTGAACTCAAAAGAGAAGTAACTGCTGAGACTGCCTAAAATCTTTAGTCCTGCTCAGATAATAACGCAATTGCCTGTGTACATCTAAAGTGTGCAAAATCTTTCCTTTATTTTGAGGATCTGCAAAACGTAGGCAAATGAATAGTTTGGTTTCACTAGAAACCACCTTAGGCATAAAGGAAGGATTAGTACGTAATGATACCCTGTCCTTATGGAAAATCAAAAGGGCTCTACTGCCATAAGGGCCTGCAACTCAGACACCCTTCTTGCAGAAGTAATAGCCAACAGAAAAGCAGTCTTCCATGGCAAATATTTCCATTCAGCAGTAGCTGCAGGCTCAAGGTTGTAGAGTAAGTTTTCCAACACAAAATTGAGATCCCAAGCAGGAGTAGGAGCTCTCGTGGGGGTCTTATATTCTTGCCCTCTAAGAAACTGCTTGAACAAAGGATGCGAAAACAAAGGTGGGTCACAATCATAGTGAGCTGAAATTGCTGCAGCATGAATCTTTATGGAAGAGAAGGACAAACCTTTGTCCAATAATTCAGTAAGATATTGAAGAGCCACACTCAAATTAGGCTCTGAAATCTCCAAATTTTACTCCAAATAAAAATCTCTTCCATTTTCTCGTGACACTCTCCTAGTACTAGCCTTCTAGCTTCCATAATCACATTTAAAACTTGTTGAGGAAGCTGAGACCTACCATGCTTCAACACAGAATATGCCAAGCTGTGAGATGAAGAGAGAAGCTTGACATTGAGCAGATGACCGCCCTTCTCCTTCTGAGATAACAGATGAGGAATCAGAGGTAAAGGCCATGGAGGCTTCTTTACAAGACTCCTTAGAAGTGGGTACCAGTGTAGGCCAATCTGGAGCTATCAAAAATCCTTGGCCTGTCTTGTCTGACCTTTAATAATACCTTTGGAAGAAGAGGCAGAGGTGGAAAGGCATAGACATGAAGGTTTTTCCAACTGAAAGACAGAGCATCCACTTTCCAAGCTGTGTGATGAAACCCTTTTTGTGCAATACTTTGGCAGCTGGTGGTTTAGTGGAAACAGATCTATGTCTGGAGTTCCCCATGACACTGTCAATTTCTGAAATACATGAAGATCCAGTTTCCACTGTGGGGATCCATGATTTGTCTGTTAATACATCTGCTAGGGAGTTCTGTGCTCCTTGCCTGAAGAGTTGCAGGCTTAACGATCTCCCATAAAATCATTGCTTGCCTGCATAGAGGATAAGAATGTGTTCCCCTTGCTTGTTGATGTACCACATGACAGTTGTGTTGTCTGTTAGAATCAACACCTGCCCTGGAAGAAGTAACTCCTTGAAAGCCATCAATGCAAACAGGACTGCTAACATCTCCTTCATGTTGATATGTAGATGCTGTAGTCTGGCAGGCCACTTGTCTTGTATCCACTTTCCATTTGTCAGCTCCCAAGCAGTGTCCGAGGCATCTGTCGTTAAAATCTGACTCCCCCCGGGCCGGGACACAGAGTCCCTTTGTTTGGGTGACATCCCTGAGCCCACCACAAGAATTCCTTTGAAGGCAAGGTATTATTTGAATGACAGTGTCGAAATCTTGGCAGTGCTGTGTCCATACATCTTTGAGATACCATTGCAGCTTCCTCATATGCAGTTTGGCATTGGGAAGCACCAGAATACAAGATGCCATGAACCCTAATGCTTGAAGGACTGTCCTTGCAGTCAGCACGGACTGATGAGATAGTTGATGGAAGTAAAGTGACAGACTCTTTTGTTTGTCGTTAAAAGGCCATCTGGGCTGCTGTATTCAGTCTCACACCCAGAAAGCACATGTCTTGAGAGGGTACTAGACTGGACTTTATTTCGTTCACAGAATACCCTAAGCACTGCTATGACATATTCCAGATGCTGTAGAAGGTGTTCCTTTTCTTGAGCCAGAATCAGGCAGTCGTCCAAGTAAGGATAAATTTGAATGCCTTGAAGCTATCACTGAGCCAGAACCTTTGTGAATACTCTGGGGATAAGCCAAAGGGCAATGCAGAGAACTGATAATGAAAATCTCCAGTTCGAAACCGCAGATACTTTCTGCAACTTAGCCTTATGGGCACATGAAGGTAAGCTTCTTGGGATCCAAAGTTACCATCCAGTGATCCTTGCCCAGCAGAGGTAACAGTTGCTGTAACGTCAACATCTTGAACTTGGGAATGTCCAGATAAGTGTTGAGGATAGATAAATCCAAAATTGGTCTCCACGTGTTCCCTTCTTTGGTACTAGACAGGCGAGAATAAAATCCAAGCCCTTTCTGATACAGGGACTGGCTGAATAGCCCCTATCTGGAGTAACTGAGAAACTTGCTTGTGAGCCTCTTTTCTTTGTGGAGGAGGAACATCTGGCATGCCTTTGAAAGGGGCATTGTGTGGAAATAAAATCTGTACCCGTGATGAATGATATCCAGCACCCATCTGTCTTGAGTGATTAAATCCCAATTTTCTTTGAAAAGAGACAATCTTCCTCCCAAAGGAGCTGCCAGACGAGAGTCCACTGGCAGCTGAAAAGGCAGGTCATTGGTTCTAGGACTGACCCCTGCCCTCACCAGAAGTCTGAGCAGGTGAACTGTCTGATCTGGCCCAACCTTGAGCCCGCCTAGACCTACCCCTAGACTGGGAAACCATAAGCAGGATATGTCCACCCCTTAGCAGGCCAATTTCTACTAAACTGAGGCTGCACCTGCAAAATCTTTAACAGTCTGCATAGACTTAGCTTTGTCCTCCATTTTCTTTAAACTGCTTCCACAGGCGGTCCAAACAACACATCAGACTGTTAAGGAGCATCCAAAATCCTGGTCTTATCTTGCTCAGCTAAATTCTGCTCCTTCAACCATGCATGTCTGCGTAGAACAGAACTAGTAGCAGCCACCCTCGAGGAGGCCTGAACAGCATCAAACCACACTGCAAAGAATGCTTACCGACTTGTTGAGACAGAAGAACCAAATCCAGCAATTCTAAACACTCAATACCTTCCGCCAAGCATCCACCTTTAGATTTCAATTGTGAAAGGAGATAATTCTGATATTTCAGCATATGAAACTGACAATTCAACGCCTTCATGGCTAGAGAGCGGAAGAAGTATATACTTTCTTACCCCACCTATCCAAATGCCTCTTTATCAGAGGGTACAGGATTTTTAACCACAGAAGCTTTAACACCTTTAGGCCCCTGAGAAACAGTTTCTGTCCGCCCTGGGACTCTTAAACAAATACTTAACCCTATAATACCTATCAGGCTTAACAGGAGCAGGAGGCAAGGAATCAGGGTTCAGAGAAGCCTCTGCAAAAACATCCTCCACCACATTCAACACAGGAGGAATAGCTAAGGGCCAAAACAAGAATTCCCTAAGCCTTTTCTGGAGTCAGAGTAATCTTGGCCTTCCATTTAAAGTGCTCCTCATGGAGTGAAGAGTCTCTGAAAATGAAAAATCCTCAGGAGGAGAAGCTGAAGGGAATCATCCACAGCAGAAACAGAATAAGTAGGAAACTCTTGCAAGTCTCCCACAGAAGACTCTGAAGCCTGTGAACACTGTTCAAAACTATCAAACCCCTGTTCCACCTCTCTTATCAGGTGGGGCATAGAACCTCTAATCAGAGTAATCAAATCTTCTGCCATTAAGCATATGTTTCTAGGCACAGAGCCCAAATGCTAGAGAAGCCCCTACAGAAGCTGAACTTGGCCTTCCTCTAAAGCTTTGGCAACAGAAGGAGAGGCCCTAACTACCTTGGGAAGAGAGGAAGAACAAGCCCCTCAGCCTGGCCTACCTCCTGAGAGGGCACATCCTGTAACAGTAAAAGTATCTGCCTGAGACTCCATAGAGACTTCCAAAAACCCTCTGGCTCCTGAGCTTCTAAAGGACCGACGTCCGACTGCCGGGTTCCTCACCCCTAGACTTCACTGTTTTGTCCTGCGCTTCTTAGATGAAGCAGGCGCCGGAGCATCCGACGGCATAGTATAATTGCAACGCTTCCCAAACACTAACCTAGCACAATCAAGCCTCCTCTTAATAGTGCGCTTTGTTAAATCTACAAGAGCGGCAACCAACAACGCCGTGCTCAGGCCCTAAACAAGGTATACACAATGTATGATAATCCCTATGATCTGCTTCACAAGAAATACAGTTATTCACTTTTTCTGACATCCGTTAAATACTGCAAGAAAAACCAAAATGTTCCAACGGGTTACTTAGCCAACTCTGTTTTCGGTCTGAAACTCCGGTTTCGAAAATCAGAACGCCAACCTGCACTTGCATCGGACCATGCGGCAAAAGACTGAGGAAATGACGAGTACCTGACGCCGCCAGTCTAAGGCGCCATGAGACCGACGCCATACTCTGGTATACTGGGACGCGGACTATACCCAATTGTCAGGACTGCAGCAAGGGAAGACGAAGAACATCTCCAGGTAGCAGCTTCCAGAATGTCCCTGGTAGGGACTTCCTTGAGAAATGCTGTAGAGGGAGAAGTAGCCCTACTGGAATGCATTCTTATCCCCAGAGGGGATGGGTTTCCATGGTGCTTGTAGCAGAAATGGATGCAGTGTGCTATCCATTTGGAAATGGTTTGTTTAGAAATGGCCTTGCCCTCTGCCCCTGTTGCAAAGCTGACTAGCAGCTGGTCAGATTTTCTGATAGGCATAGTCCTATCAAGGTAGAACCTGAGCTGTCTGTGCACATCCAGAGTGCAGGATCCTTTCCCCTTTATTCTGAGGGTTAGGTAAGAAGGTTGGCAAATGGATGGATTGGTTTAGAGCCACACTGGACACCACCTTATGCATAAAGGACGGGTTAGTCCTCAGGTAAACCCTGTCAGCATGGAAGATAAAGGGTTCCACAGCCATCAGTGTCTGTAGCTCAGACACTCTTCTAGCTGAAGTGATGGCTAGAAGCAAGGCTGTTTTCCAAGAGAGGAATTTTAACTCTGCTGAAGCAGCAGGTTCAAAACGGGGAAGCGTGAGCTTTTCCAGTACAAAGTTAAGGTCCCAAGCAAGGGTGGGTGCTCTCCTTGGGGGGCCTTAAGTTGTTAGCCCCTCTCAGGAACTGTTTGAGAGGGTGAGAACATAGAGGTGGCTCAGTATTGTAATGAGCCGAAATGGCAGAGGCATGAATCTTAATGGAGGAGAATAGGCCTCTGTGGAGTAGCTCTGCTAGGTAATCCAGGATTAGAGGTAAAGAGGGCACTGCTGTGTCCTTTCCTTTAGACTGAATCCTAGAACAATATCTTTTCACTTTTCCACATAGGATTTCTTAGTACTAGGCCTTCTGGCTTCAAGAATGACGTCCAGCACCCGTTTACATAGGGTTGCTAGTGGAGTATTCAAGTAATAAGCCAGGCTGCAAGATTCAGGGTTTGCAATTGTGGATGCAAAATCTGTCCCTCCTGCTGTGACAGCAGGGAAGGGGTTTGGTGTAGGTGCCAGGATGGCACAGTTGTAAGGCTGCACAGGAGTGGGTACCAGTGCTGGTGTGGCCAGTCCAAGGGAGAAGGGGCAGAAGGGGAAAGGCATAGATTAAAATTTTCCCATTGAAAGGATAGGGCATCCACCTTCCAGGCCCCGCTGTGAGGGCTCCTGGTGCAGAATTTGCTTAACTGGTGGTTGTGGGAGGAAGGCAGAGAGATCCATCTATGGGGTCCCCCACCTCTGGATCAGAAGGTTGAAGGTGCTGGGCTCCAACTTCCACTCGTGTGGGTCTAGGAGATTTCTGCTTAAGTCATTTGCCAGTAAATTTTATTTGCCTGGCAGGAATTGAGCTTGTAGATGGACTTGGTTGTCCAAAGCTGTGCTCCACAGAGTCATGGCTAACCTGCAGAGTAGGTAAGAATGGGTTCCCCCTGCTTGTTTATGTACCACATAACTGTGGTGGTGTCTGTTTTTATTAGCAGTTGTCCTGGAAGGATTACGTATCTGAAAGCTGTCAGAGCATTCTGTACAGCTAGAATTCTCCTTTTGGTTGATGTGCAGGAGAATTTAGTTTGGGCTCCAGTGGCCCCAAATGCATTTGCCAGCCATGTAGGCCCTCCCGCATGTATAGTCTGATGAGTCTGTGGTCATGGTTTGGGCGGCGTGGAGTAAAATGCAGTCCTTTGTTGTGGTTGCAGGCTTCTGCCCACCAAAGAACTCTGCCCTCAGACAAGGTATGATAGGAATAAGAAGTTATGTACTCACCATAATGTTCCATCTGAGTAGGTAAACTTCATTTGTCAGCAACCTATGGGTTATCGGATCCGAGCCGGCAGTTTCCAACAGCTAAGATCCGAGCTCCAAGCTATTCCCCCAACCCATAATCCCCTGCCATCCCTTCCTGACCTCAGATCGAGTTTGCCTAAAAGCAATACCTGCAATATCAGAGAAGAGGATCGCCTCTATAGACTAACCTGTATACAATCCATCATGAAACAGGAATTCCAGGAACATCCAAGTAGGTCAGAGGGACGGAGGGAGGGACGGTTGCTGACAAATGAAGTTTACCTACTCAGATGGAACGTTATGGTGAGTACATAACTTCTTAATCTGAAGTAGTTAACTTCATTTGTGCATCAACCTATGGGACAGAGACCCCAGCTACCTGAATCTTGGGAGGTCCTCATGGTAGGATGTTCTGGAGCACTGCGCAGCCAAAGGATGCTCTCCTTCTGGAGATAAAATCCAACTTATAGTGATTTATAAAGGTATGAGATGAAGCCCACGTGACTGCTGAGCAAATGTCATCCAAAGATACTCTAGAACGAAAGGCAGCGGAGGTAGAAATAGACAGAGTAGAACGGGCATGGACTCCATGGGGTGCAGGCCGGCCAGAACTCTCGTAAGCCAGAAGAATACACTGGGAAATCCACCTGGACAATGTGACTTTCTAAGCAGGTTTTCCCAAACTAGGTTTAGCAAAGGATACAAACAGCTGGTCTGATTTCCTATAATCAGCTGTCCTGTGTAAATAGAATCGTAGTTGTCTGTGTACATCTAGGGAATGCAATTTGTATTCTGGTAATTGGGAAAGAAGACTGGTAAATTGACAGACTGGTTGATGTTAGATTCGGAAGCAATTTTGGGCAGAAAGGAGGGATTGGTCCTGAGGGATATTCTGTCTTTGTGGAAAATCAAGTACGGTGGCTTGGCGCAAAGGGCTTGAAGTTCAGAAACCCTTCTTGCCGAAGTAATACCAACAAGAAAAGCTGTTTTCCAGGATAAGAATTTGAGATCCACTGAAGCTGCAGGCTCAAAGGGGGAAGCTGTTAAAGCCTGGAGTACTAGCGCTAAATCCCAAGGAGGGACTACATCCTTCACCAGCGGTCTTAGTAAGAAGGTGCCTTTTGAGAAGGCCTTACACAATCTGGACAAGGTCAAAGGGCCCAGATCACATCCGACATGGTAATGAGAGATAGCTGCCAATTGTACTTTGACCGTGGAGGAGCTAGTCCCTTGGTCAAATAATCCTGACAGAAAGTCTAATACTGCTGGCAACGGAGCAGTAAAGGGGTCTAAGCTCTGATGCTCCGCCCAAACAGAAAAACGTTTCCATTTGCTATTATAAACCCTTCTAGTAGACGGCTTGTGAGCAGCTACTAGGATGGCTTTGACCGGGGAAGAGATACTGGGAGTCCTAGCTAACAGTGGAACTCGATCAACCAAGCCGTGAGCTTGAGGTTGTCCAGGTTAGACCAGGTGGCCAAACATGCACCAGAGCGTCTCTTGGAGATTCCCCGGGAGGGGGAATTAGAGCGAAGTAGTCGTTGCACTTTGTGTTTGATGGAGAGGCGAAAAGATCGCAACGAGGTTGACCTCATTTGGAGAAGATCTGCTTCGCTACTTTGAGAGTCAGAGACCACTCGTACGGCAAGAGGATGGTGCGACTCAATCTGTCCACTAGGATGTTGGACCATCCCGGAATGTGCGTCGCTATGAGAAAGCGGTTGGTGGAAATCGCCCACTCCCACACTCTCATGGCCTCTCAACAAAGTGAATAGGACCTGGTTCCCCCTTGCTTGTTGATATACCAGACAACCGACATGTCAGTCTGGATTGCAATTGTCCCGAAGGGAAGAAGGCTCTGAAGTGCTTGCAACGCTAAAAGCACTGCCCTCATCTCCAGGACATTGATATGCAGTGAGGTCTCCACATGGTTCCACATGCCTTGGACGGTCCTGCCCAGACAATGCCCCCCCCACCCGAGGCGAGAAGCGTCCGTGGTCACCGTGGCTAAAGGAGGACACATAGAAAAGGGGCGCCCCTTCTGGAGGTCCGGAGACTGGAGCCACCACAAGAGGACTCTCCTGCAAACCCTGCTGAGAGGGACGGGGTGGCTCAGGGGATAATGTAGGAAGGACCATTGGACTTAGAGGGTCCATTGCAGGATTCTCATATTTAGACGCGCCATGGGTAAGAGGTTGATGGTTGCTGCAATCGAGCCTAGGGCCCTCAAGACCAATTCCGCCGGAGGGGCTGGGCAATGAAGAATGGCCTGCACATGGAGTTTTAGAGATTGCAACCGGTCCGGAGTCAAGAAGGCTATAAGTTGGTTTGTGTTCAACCTGGCTCCGATGAAATCTATGACCCGAGTCGGAAGAAGGGAAGATTTTCCCATATTGATCGTGATCCCCAGCCGGGGAGCTAGGTGAAGAAAATAATTCCTGGCCGTGCAGAGTAGATGCCTTGTGGGGGCGGTCCGGAGCCAGTCGTCCAGGTATGGAAAGACCTGAATTCCCTGGAGTCTCAGGTGGGCCGCTACCACAGTTAACACCTTGGTGAACACCCTGGGGGCTGTGGTGAGACCAAATGGGAGGACCCTGAATTGGTAATGGCTGGCTCCTAGCCTGAAGCGGAGAAACCTCCTGGATTGTCTGTCCATCAAGATGTGGTAGTACGCATCCTTGAGGTCTATGGAGCACATCCAGTCGTTCTCCTGCAAGAGGGGGAGAATGGATTGAAGGGTGACCATCCGGAACTTTTTTTTGGTTACCGCCAGGCTCAAGAGGGAAAGGTCGAGGATTGGTCTTAAGTCCATCTTTTTTGGCACCAAGAAGAACCTGGAGTAAAAGTCTGATCCGTACTGGTCTGGGGGACGTGCTGGAGCGCTCCTTTTTCTAGCAGCTGCTGCTGAATTTCTGCGGCTGCGGCCTCCCTCTGATCGGGTGGGACATCGGGGAGGGATCTGGGTCTGAGAGAGGGATGGAGAAACGGAATCTCGTAGCCTCTGGATATAATCCAAAGCACCCAGTGGTCTGTCGTGATGGACTCCCAAGCTGCTAGGTGCCTCGAGAAACGTCCCCCCGACTGCCTCCAGAGTGGAGCAGTCGGGTAACCCTTAAGGGTTGCTGCATGGGCCGATCAAAGAAAGGTTCTCTGGACCCAAAGTTTTTCGGGCCCCATCTGCCTCTAGGGTGGCGTCCACCCTGTCCTCCTCTTCCTCTGAAGGACGGAGTGTCTGGAGCGAAATGGGACTGCTGAGATTTCCGGAACCACATCTTCTTCTGTCCCTTTTGGTTCTTGGAGAAGGACCTCTGGGGAGCAGAGAAGCGGACTCCGACGGCAGACAGCGTCTTCCCGTCTTTCTCGCTCTGGACCAAGGTGTCGCGTACTGTCTTGCCAAATAGGGCAGAACCATCAAATGGGGCATTAGCAAACGACACCTTAAAGGGTTCCGCAAAATCACAGTAGCGGAGCCACGCCTGTCGCCTTAGGACGACGCCCGCTCTGTAGCTCTAGCAGCTCCTTCCGTAGCATGGGATAGTAGCCGCATAGAGGTATTGGAAATAGACCTGAGAGTGGCCATTCGGGTAGAGTACACTTGTTTGTCCTCTGCCAACATGGACTCTGGGGGCGACCCAGGGTACTCTTTAATAAGATCCCGCTGGAGTCGTATTATGTGTGCCATATAGTTCAGCGACCTTTCCGAGAAGGTGGCTGAAGCAAACACCTGCTTCCCCAAACAGTCCATCGCCAGAGACTCCTTGTCAGGAGGATGGACCGTGGGACTCTCCTGGGCTAGTTCCCTTTTAGTGGCAGCCGCCACCAACATGGCATCTACGGGGGTCCCCTTACTCCAATGCGATCTGTCCGAGGGGGGCTAAGAATTCTGTCCAGCATCTTGGGAACGGGCTCCACGGTGTCCGGCTCCTTCCGTGCCCTGGTAGTGATTAGCTCTACCAGGGGGTCGGCTGGAGGGGACACCCAAGAGGTAGACGGGCCTGCTTCAAACACCTCCAGAAACACAGACTCGTCCGAGGTAGGCTTTGGGGCAGACCACACCCCTCTGATCCTGAGCATCTCCGTGATGTCTCCAAATGAGACGTCTTCAGGGGTGATCTTGGGGAGCCTTCTCCTTCCTCCAAGTCTGTGTCATCTGTCAAGGACTCAGGGGAGTCCAAGTGCCTCCTTTTGCACTTGCATTTGTGAGGGACTTCCTCGGGGGGGGCTGTCCGAGGAGGCCTCACCAACCTCATCCTGTTGTAACAAGGGAACAATCTGGGACGTAAGAGCAGGCTGTCCCTGGGGCCAGGTGACGGAAGTCGGGCCCGTCCGAGAGAGAGTGCAGGGTGGAGCCGTAGCTAGGGCCAGGGGCCTGGAGTCCATCGACAGAACCCTCTCCACCACGTCGAAAACCGAAGGAGAGCTGCTCTCCCTAGGATCAGAGAGCAGACCCTCCCTCGGATCCGACGCGTGGATCGGAGCCGGCGCCGAGGTGATCGGATCCGAAGGGGCAGTATGCTCCGACCTGGACGGAGCCGAAGGCATACTAACAGTCTCGGATCCGAAGCTCAGCTCTCTGCTCCAAGAGCTCGGATCTGCAGAAAAGGGACCCAACAGACTCAAGGGTGCCATCGGCGCCGAAGCACTCTACTCTATCGGCGCCGACAGTCCCCCGGATCCAATGCTATTCGGCTCCAAAGACCCCGAACCCGGGAAGCGGGTCGGGGAAGGAGCAATAGAGACAAAACAGGGGTCGAGCTCCCCCTCCGGAGGGGGGGGGGGGAGGCAGGAGCACTCCCATCTGCAGCTGGGCCTGGAGGAACCTTTGCATCATCTGGTCCAAGTCTGCATCAGTTAAACTTCTTGTGGACCTAGAAGAGGCCACCGAGGTGGGATGGGAGTGCCGCCTTGATGACCTCGAAGGTGACCGGGCCTCCCCCTCCTCTGGCCCCGGTGAGAAGCGGGGTGAACGGAGCCGGGAAGGAGAAGGCTCGGAGGTCTCGGGGGGAGAAGCCGGTTTGGCTGGCGGGGCCGATGCAGAGGCTTCGGCCTGCCGCTTGTGATGCTTCTCTCTGCGCTTCTCTCTTCTGGCTTACCTATCCTCTTGGCCCAAGGTGGGAGGTTGAGTCCCGGCCAAGGGAAGGGAAGAAGCAGAAGGCGCTGCCGCAGCAGGAGCCACAGGGGGACCTAAGGCCGGAGCAGAGTCCGGGGGCAGAAGTCCCGCCAGAATTAGCTTCGACCTCCGGTCCTTGAGAGCCCTGGGGTAATACGAAAAAGGGGATCCAACGACTAAGGTAACTATCCTACACACACTCAAACAACTTCACACACAAACTTTAGCTAATCCAAAAAAAGATTTTTCTCACAGAAAAACGCTCTCCAAGGCCTGGAAGCTCGAGATCAAGCTGCTGGTGTAACCGCAGCAAACTAGATCTGAGGTCAGGAAGGGATGGCAGGGGATTATGGGTAGGGGAGGAGCTTGACTGTTTCAGGTCTAGTGTTGGAAAAAATGCCCTGGAAATTTCTATACCATAGGTAGCAAAAGAAGAACTAGATTATTTTCTTGGAAGTTGGGGTGTCCCT